>NW_026701007.1:0-16108 GCF_030435755.1 Ochotona princeps
AAACGGCTGTGGCGCTGAAGTTGCCTGTGGATGTGGAGTTGGTGGCATGTGAAACCCACATGTGGAGCATTCGTTTGTGTGGGATGCTCTACCAGGTTCATTCCTTGATAATGCACTCAAAGGGCACTAAGCATAGAGTGTGAAAACTGAGTTTCCTTGAGAGCTGCTTGGAAGCCTGATGGTGTGTGAAGTTAGTGAGCCAAATGGAGTTGTTCTCCCACAAGAACCACTCGGCTGATCCTTCTTCAATATGCCCTTCACCAACATGCAGTGTTTCCTTGATTGAATTAGCTCTCACACCAGTATTTGCGTCTAGAGCCTTTGCATTGAGGGCTATCTGAAAACGGCTGTGGCGCTGAAGTTGCCCGTGAATGTGGAGTTGGTGGCATGTGAAACCTGCATGTGTAGCATTCGCTTGTGTGGGATTCACACCAAGCTTCATTTCAGTCCTAGCACTCAAAGGGCACTAAGCATAGAGTGTGAAAACTGAGTTTCCTTGAGAGCTGCTTGGAAGCCTGATGGTGTGTGAAGTTAGTGAGTCAAATGGAGTTGTTCTCCCACAAGAACCACTCAGCTGATCCTTCTTCAATATGCCCTTCACCAACATGCAGTGTTTCCTTGATTGAATTAGCTCTCACACCAATATTTGTGTCTAGAGCCTTTGCATTGAGGGCTATCTGAAAATGGCTGTGGCGCTGAAGTTGCCTGTGGATGTGGAGTTGGTGGCATGCGAAATCCGCATGTGGAGCATTCGTTTGTGTTTGATGCTCTACCAGGTTCATTCCTAGATAATGCACTCAAAGGGCACTAAGCATAGAGTGTGAAAACTGAGTTTCCTTGAGAGCTGCTTGAAAGCCTGATGGTGTGTGAAGTTAGTGAGCCAGATGGAGTTGTTCTCCCACAAGAACCTCTTTGCTCATCCTTCTTCAATATGCCCTTCACCAACATGCAGTGTTTCCTTGATTGAATTAACTCTCACACCAGTATTTGCGTCTAGAGCCTTTGCATTGAGGGCTATCTGAAAACGGCTGTTTCGCTGAAGTTGCCTCTGGATGTGGAGTTGGTGGCATGTGAAAAACGCATGTGGAGCATTCGTTTGTGTGGGATGCTCTACCAGGTTCATTCCTTGATAATGCACTCAAAGGGCACAAAGGATACAGTGTGAAAACTGAGTTTCCTTGAGAGCTGCTTGGAAGCCTGATGGTGTGTGAAGTTAGTGAGCCAGATGGAGTTGTTCTCCCACAAGAACCACTCGGCTGATCCTTCTTCAATATGCCCTTCACCAACATGCAGTGTTTCCTTGATTGAATTAGCTCTCACACCAATATTTGCGTCTAGAGCCTTTGCATTGAGGGCTATCTGAAAACGGCTGTGGTGCTGATATTGCCTGTGAATGTGGAGTTGGTGGCATGTGAAACCCGCATGTGGAGCATTCGTTTGTGTGGGATGCTCACCAAGCTTCATTTCAGTCCTAGGCACTCAAAGGGCACTAAGCATAGAGTGTAAAAACTGAGTTTCCCGAGAGCTGCTTGGAAGCCTGATGGTGTGTGAAGTTAGTGAGCCAAATGGAGTTGTTCTCCCACAAGAACCACTCGGCTGATCCTTCTTCAATATGCCCTTCACCAACATGCAGTGTTTCCTTTATTGAATTAGCTCTCACACCAATATTTGCGTATAGAGCCTTTGCATTGAGGGCTATCTGAAAACGGGTGTGGCGCTGAAGTTGCCTGAGAACGTGGAGTTGGTGGCATGTGAAACCCGCATGTGGAGCATTCGTTTGTGTGGGATGCTCTACCAGGTTCACTCCTAGATAATGCACTCAAAGGGCCCTAAGCATAGAGTGTGAAAACTGAGTTTCCTTGAGAGCTGCATGGAAGCCTGATGGTGTGTGAAGTTAGTGGGCCAAATGGAGTTGTTCTCCTACAAGAACCTCTTGGCTGATCCTTCTTCAATATGCCCTTCACCAACATGCAGTGTTTCCTTGATTGAATTAGCTCTCACACCAATATTTGCGTCTAGAGCCTTTGCATTGAGGGCTATCTGAAAACGGCTGTGGCGCTGAAGTTGCCTGTGAATGTGGAGTTGGTGGCATGTGAAACCCGCATGTGGAGCATTCGCTTGTGTGGGATGCGCACCAAGCTTCATTTCAGTCCTAGGCACTCCAAGGGCACTAAGCATAGAGTGTGAAAACTGAGTTTCCTTGAGAGCTGCTTGGAAGCCTGATGGTGTGTGAAGTTAGTGAGCCAAATGGAGTTGTTCTCCCACAAGAACCACTTGGCTGATCCTTCTTCAATATGCCCTTCACCAACATGCAGTGTTTCCTTGATTGAATTAGCTCTCACACCAATATTTGCGTCTAGAGCCTTTGCATTGAGGGCTATCTGAAAACGGCTGTGGCGCTGAAGTTGCCTGCAAATGTGGAGTTGGTGGCATGTGAAACCCACATGTGGAGCATTCGTTTGTGTGGGATGCTCTACCAGGTTCATTCCTTGATAATGCACTCAAAGGGCACTAAGCATAGAGTGTGAAAACTGAGTTTCCTTGAGAGCTGCTTGGAAGCCTGATGGTGTGTGAAGTTAGTGAGCCAAATGGAGTTGTTCTCCCACAAGAACCACTCGGCTGATCCTTCTTCAATATGCCCTTCACCAACATGCAGTGTTTCCTTGATTGAATTAGCTCTCACACCAGTATTTGCGTCTAGAGCCTTTGCATTGAGGGCTATCTGAAAACGGCTGTGGCGCTGAAGTTGCCCGTGAATGTGGAGTTGGTGGCATGTGAAACCTGCATGTGTAGCATTCGCTTGTGTGGGATGCACACCAAGCTTCATTTCAGTCCTAGGCACTCAAAGGGCACTAAGCATAGAGTGTGAAAACTGAGTTTCCTTGAGAGCTGCTTGGAAGCCTGATGGTGTGTGAAGTTAGTGAGTCAAATGGAGTTGTTCTCCCACAAGAACCACTCAGCTGATCCTTCTTCAATATGCCCTTCACCAACATGCAGTGTTTCCTTGATTGAATTAGCTCTCACACCAATATTTGTGTCTAGAGCCTTTGCATTGAGGGCTATCTGAAAATGGCTGTGGCGCTGAAGTTGCCTGTGGATGTGGAGTTGGTGGCATGCGAAATCCGCATGTGGAGCATTCGTTTGTGTGGGATGCTCTACCAGGTTCATTCCTAGATAATGCACTCAAAGGGCACTAAGCATAGAGTGTGAAAACTGAGTTTCCTTGAGAGCTGCTTGAAAGCCTGATGGTGTGTGAAGTTAGTGAGCCAGATGGAGTTGTTCTCCCACAAGAACCTCTTTGCTCATCCTTCTTCAATATGCCCTTCACCAACATGCAGTGTTTCCTTGATTGAATTAACTCTCACACCAGTATTTGCGTCTAGAGCCTTTGCATTGAGGGCTATCTGAAAACGGCTGTTTCGCTGAAGTTGCCTCTGGATGTGGAGTTGGTGGCATGTGAAAAACGCATGTGGAGCATTCGTTTGTGTGGGATGCTCTACCAGGTTCATTCCTAGATAATGCACTCAAAGGGCACAAAGGATACAGTGTGAAAACGGAGTTTCCTTGAGAGCTGCTTGGAAGCCTGATGGTGTGTGAAGTTAGTGAGCCAAATGGAGTTGTTCTCCCACAAGAACCACTCACCTGATCCTTCTTCAATATGCCCTTCACCAACATGCAGTGTTTCCTTGATTGAATTAGCTCTCACACCAGTATTTGCGTATAGAGCCTTTGCATTGAGGGCTATCTGAAAACGGCTGTGGTGCTATTGCCTGTGAATGTGGAGTTGGTGGCATGTGAAACCCGCATGTGGAGCATTTGTTTGTGTGGGATGCTCACCAAGCTTCATTTCAGTCCTAGGCACTCAAAGGGCACTAAGCATAGAGTGTGAAAACTGAGTTTCCTTGAGAGCTGCTTGGAAGCCTGATGGTGTGTGAAGTTAGTGAGCCAAATGGAGTTGTTCTCCCACAAGAACCACTCGGCTGATCCTTCTTCAATATGCCCTTCACCAACATGCAGTGTTTCCTTTATTGAATTAGCTCTCACACCAATATTTGCGTCTAGAGCCTTTGCATTGAGGGCTATCTGAAAACGGCTGTGGCGCTGAAGTTGCCTGAGAACGTGGAGTTGGTGGCATGTGAAACCCGCATGTGGAGCATTCGTTTGTGTGGGATGCTCTACCAGGTTCACTCCTAGATAATGCACTCAAAGGGCCCTAAGCATAGAGTGTGAAAACTGAGTTTCCTTGAGAGCTGCATGGAAGCCTGATGGTGTGTGAAGTTAGTGGGCCAAATGGAGTTGTTCTCCTACAAGAACCTCTTGGCTGATCCTTCTTCAATATGCCCTTCACCAACATGCAGTGTTTCCTTGATTGAATTAGCTCTCACACCAATATTTGCGTCTAGAGCCTTTGCATTGAGGGCTATCTGAAAACGGCTGTTTCGCTGAAGTTGCCTGTGGATGTGGAGTTGGTGGCATGTGAAACCCGCTTGTGGAGCATTCGTTTGTGTGGGATGCTCTACCAGGTTCATTCCTTGATAATGCACTCAAAGGGCACTAAGCATAGAGTGTGAAAACTGAGTTTCCTTGAGAGCTGCTTGGAAGCCTGATGGTGTGTGAAGTTAGTGAGCCAAATGGAGTTGTTCTCCCACAAGAACCACTCGGCTGATCCTTCTTCAATATGCCCTTCACCAACATTCAGTGTTTCCTTGATTGAATTAGGTCTCACACCAATATTTGCGTCTAGAGCCTTTGCATTGAGGGCTATCTGAAAACGGCTGTGGCGCTGAAGTTGCCTGTGGATGTGGAGTTGGTGGCCTGTGAAACGCGCATGTGGAGCATTCGTTTGTGTGGGATGCTCACCAAGCTTCATTTCAGTCCTAGGCACTCAAAGGGTATTAAGCATAGAGTGTGAAAACTGAGTTTCCCTGAGAGCTGCTTGGAAGCCTGATGGTGTGTGAAGTTAGTGAGCCAAATGGAGTTGTTCTCCCACAAGAACCACTCGGCTGATCCTTCTTCAATATGCCCTTCACCAACATGCAGTGTTTCCTTGATTGAATTAGCTCTCACACCAGTATTTGCGTCTAGAGCCTTTGCATTGAGGGCTATCTGAAAACGGCTGTGGCGCTGAAGTTGCCTGTGGATTTGGAGTTGGTGGCATGTGAAACCCGCATGTGGAGCATTCGTTTGTGTGGGATGGCTCTACCAGGTTCATTCCTAGATAATGCACTCAAAGGGCACTAAGCATAGAGTGTGAAAGAGTTTCCTTGAGAGCTGCTTGGAAGCCTGATGGTGTGTGAAGTTAGTGAGCCAAATGGAGTTGTTCTCCCACAAGAACCACTCAGCTGATCCTTCTTCAATATGCCCTTCACCTACATGCAGTGTTTCCTTGATTGAATTAGCTCTCACACAAATATTTGCGTCTAGAGCCTTTGCATTCAGGGCTATCTGAAAACTGCTGTGGCGCTGAAGTTGCCTGTGAATGCGGAGTTGGTGGCATGTGAAACCCGCATGTGGAGCATTCGTTTGTGTGGGATGCTCTACCAGGTTCATTCCTAGATAATGCACTCAAAGGGCACTAAGCATAGAGTGTGAAAACTGAGTTTCCTTGAGAGCTGCTTGGAAGCCTGATGGTGTGTGAAGTTAGTGAGCCAAATGGAGTTGTTTTCCTACAAGAACCACTCGGCTGATCCTTCTTCAATATGCCCTTCACCAACATGCAGTGTTTCCTTGATTGAATTAGCTCTCACACCAATATTTGCGTCTAGAGCCTTTGCATTGAGGGCTATCTGAAAACGGCTGTGGCGCTGAAGTTGCCTGAGAACGTGGAGTTGGTGGCATGTGAAACCTGCATGTGTAGCATTCGCTTGTGTGGGATGCGCACCAAGCTTCATTTCAGTCCTAGGCACTCAAAGGGCACTAAGCATAGAGTGTGAAAACTGAGTTTCCTTGAGAGCTGCTTGGAAGCCTGATGGTGTGTGAAGTTAGTGAGCCAAATGGAGTTGTTCTCCCACAAGAACCACTCGGCTGATCCTTCTTCAATATGCCCTTCACCAACATGCAGTGTTTCCTTGATTGAATTAGCTCTCACACCAATATTTGCGTCTAGAGCCTTTGCATTGAGGGCTATCTGAAAACGGCTGTGGCGCTGAAGTTGCCTGAGAACGTGGAGTTGGTGGCATGTGAAACCTGCATGTGTAGCATTCGCTTGTGTGGGATGCGCACCAAGCTTCATTTCAGTCCTAGACACTCAAAGGGCACTAAGCATAGAGTGTGAAAACTGAGTTTCCTTGAGAGCTGCTTGGAAGCCTGATGGTGTGTGAAGTTAGTGAGCCAAATGGAGTTGTTCTCCCACAAGAACCACTTGGCTGATCCTTCTTCAATATGCCCTTCACCAACATGCAGTGTTTCCTTGATTGAATTAGCTCTCACACCAATATTTGCGTCTAGAGCCTTTGCATTGAGGGCTATCTGAAAACGGCTGTGGCGCTGAAGTTGCCTGTGGATGTGGAGTTGGTGGCATGTGAAACCCGCATCTGGAGCATTCGTTTGTGTGGGATGCTCACCAAGCTTCATTTCAGTCCTAGGCACTCAAAGGGCACTAAGCATAGAGTGTGAAAACTGAGTTTCCTTGAGAGCTGCTTGGAAGCCTGATGGTGTGTGAAGTTAGTGAGCCAAATGGAGTTGTTCTCCCACAAGAACCACTCGGCTGATCCTTCTTCAATATGCCCTTCACCAACATGCAGTGTTTCCTTGATTGAATTAGCTCTCACACCAGTATTTGCGTCTAGAGCCTTTGCATTGAGGGCTATCTGAAAACGGCTGTGGCGCTGAAGTTGCCCGTGAATGTGGAGTTGGTGGCATGTGAAACCTGCATGTGTAGCATTCGCTTGTGTGGGATTCACACCAAGCTTCATTTCAGTCCTAGGCACTCAAAGGGCACTAAGCATAGAGTGTGAAAACTGAGTTTCCTTGAGAGCTGCTTGGAAGCCTGATGGTGTGTGAAGTTAGTGAGTCAAATGGAGTTGTTCTCCCACAAGAACCACTCAGCTGATCCTTCTTCAATATGCCCTTCACCAACATGCAGTGTTTCCTTGATTGAATTAGCTCTCACACCAATATTTGTGTCTAGAGCCTTTGCATTGAGGGCTATCTGAAAATGGCTGTGGCGCTGAAGTTGCCTGTGGATGTGGAGTTGGTGGCATGCGAAATCCGCATGTGGAGCATTCGTTTGTGTTTGATGCTCTACCAGGTTCATTCCTAGATAATGCACTCAAAGGGCACTAAGCATAGAGTGTGAAAACTGAGTTTCCTTGAGAGCTGCTTGAAAGCCTGATGGTGTGTGAAGTTAGTGAGCCAGATGGAGTTGTTCTCCCACAAGAACCTCTTTGCTCATCCTTCTTCAATATGCCCTTCACCAACATGCAGTGTTTCCTTGATTGAATTAACTCTCACACCAGTATTTGCGTCTAGAGCCTTTGCATTGAGGGCTATCTGAAAACGGCTGTTTCGCTGAAGTTGCCTCTGGATGTGGAGTTGGTGGCATGTGAAAAACGCATGTGGAGCATTCGTTTGTGTGGGATGCTCTACCAGGTTCATTCCTAGATAATGCACTCAAAGGGCACAAAGGATACAGTGTGAAAACTGAGTTTCCTTGAGAGCTGCTTGGAAGCCTGATGGTGTGTGAAGTTAGTGAGCCAGATGGAGTTGTTCTCCCACAAGAACCACTCGGCTGATCCTTCTTCAATATGCCCTTCACCAACATGCAGTGTTTCCTTGATTGAATTAGCTCTCACACCAATATTTGCGTCTAGAGCCTTTGCATTGAGGGCTATCTGAAAACGGCTGTGGTGCTGATATTGCCTGTGAATGTGGAGTTGGTGGCATGTGAAACCCGCATGTGGAGCATTCGTTTGTGTGGGATGCTCTACCAGGTTCACTCCTAGATAATGCACTCAAAGGGCCCTAAGCATAGAGTGTGAAAACTGAGTTTCCTTGAGAGCTGCATGGAAGCCTGATGGTGTGTGAAGTTAGTGGGCCAAATGGAGTTGTTCTCCTACAAGAACCTCTTGGCTGATCCTTCTTCAATATGCCCTTCACCAACATGCAGTGTTTCCTTGATTGAATTAGCTCTCACACCAATATTTGCGTCTAGAGCCTTTGCATTGAGGGCTATCTGAAAACGGCTGTGGCGCTGAAGTTGCCTGTGAATGTGGAGTTGGTGGCATGTGAAACCCGCATGTGGAGCATTCGCTTGTGTGGGATGCGCACCAAGCTTCATTTCAGTCCTAGGCACTCCAAGGGCACTAAGCATAGAGTGTGAAAACTGAGTTTCCTTGAGAGCTGCTTGGAAGCCTGATGGTGTGTGAAGTTAGTGAGCCAAATGGAGTTGTTCTCCCACAAGAACCACTTGGCTGATCCTTCTTCAATATGCCCTTCACCAACATGCAGTGTTTCCTTGATTGAATTAGCTCTCACACCAATATTTGCGTCTAGAGCCTTTGCATTGAGGGCTATCTGAAAACGGCTGTTTCGCTGAAGTTGCCTCTGGATGTGGAGTTGGTGGCATGTGAAAAACGCATGTGGAGCATTCGTTTGTGTGGGATGCTCTACCAGGTTCATTCCTAGATAATGCACTCAAAGGGCACAAAGGATACAGTGTGAAAACTGAGTTTCCTTGAGAGCTGCTTGGAAGCCTGATGGTGTGTGAAGTTAGTGAGCCAGATGGAGTTGTTCTCCCACAAGAACCACTCGGCTGATCCTTCTTCAATATGCCCTTCACCAACATGCAGTGTTTCCTTGATTGAATTAGCTCTCACACCAATATTTGCGTCTAGAGCCTTTGCATTCAGGGCTATCTGAAAACGGCTGTGGCGCTGAAGTTGCCTGTGAATGTGGAGTTGGTGGCATGTGAAACCCACATGTGGAGCATTCGCTTGTGTGGGATGCTCACCAAGCTTCATTTCAGTCCTAGGCACTCAAAGGGCACTAAGCATAGAGTGTGAAAACGGAGTTTCCTTGAGAGCTGCTTGGAAGCCTGATGGTGTGTGAAGTTAGTGAGCCAAATGGAGTTGTTCTCCCACAAGAACCACTCACCTGATCCTTCTTCAATATGCCCTTCACCAACATGCAGTGTTTCCTTGATTGAATTAGCTCTCACACCAGTATTTGCGTATAGAGCCTTTGCATTGAGGGCTATCTGAAAACGGCTGTGGTGCTATTGCCTGTGAATGTGGAGTTGGTGGCATGTGAAACCCGCATGTGGAGCATTTGTTTGTGTGGGATGCTCACCAAGCTTCATTTCAGTCCTAGGCACTCAAAGGGCACTAAGCATAGAGTGTGAAAACTGAGTTTCCTTGAGAGCTGCTTGGAAGCCTGATGGTGTGTGAAGTTAGTGAGCCAAATGGAGTTGTTCTCCCACAAGAACCACTCGGCTGATCCTTCTTCAATATGCCCTTCACCAACATGCAGTGTTTCCTTTATTGAATTAGCTCTCACACCAATATTTGCGTCTAGAGCCTTTGCATTGAGGGCTATCTGAAAACGGCTGTGGCGCTGAAGTTGCCTGAGAACGTGGAGTTGGTGGCATGTGAAACCCGCATGTGGAGCATTCGTTTGTGTGGGATGCTCTACCAGGTTCACTCCTAGATAATGCAATCAAAGGGCCCTAAGCATAGAGTGTGAAAACTGAGTTTCCTTGAGAGCTGCATGGAAGCCTGATGGTGTGTGAAGTTAGTGGGCCAAATGGAGTTGTTCTCCTACAAGAACCTCTTGGCTGATCCTTCTTCAATATGCCCTTCACCAACATGCAGTGTTTCCTTGATTGAATTAGCTCTCACACCAATATTTGCGTCTAGAGCCTTTGCATTGAGGGCTATCTGAAAACGGCTGTTTCGCTGAAGTTGCCTGTGGATGTGGAGTTGGTGGCATGTGAAACCCGCTTGTGGAGCATTCGTTTGTGTGGGATGCTCTACCAGGTTCATTCCTTGATAATGCACTCAAAGGGCACTAAGCATAGAGTGTGAAAACTGAGTTTCCTTGAGAGCTGCTTGGAAGCCTGATGGTGTGTGAAGTTAGTGAGCCAAATGGAGTTGTTCTCCCACAAGAACCACTCGGCTGATCCTTCTTCAATATGCCCTTCACCAACATTCAGTGTTTCCTTGATTGAATTAGGTCTCACACCAATATTTGCGTCTAGAGCCTTTGCATTGAGGGCTATCTGAAAACGGCTGTGGCGCTGAAGTTGCCTGTGGATGTGGAGTTGGTGGCCTGTGAAACGCGCATGTGGAGCATTCGTTTGTGTGGGATGCTCACCAAGCTTCATTTCAGTCCTAGGCACTCAAAGTGCACTAAGCATAGAGTGTGAAAACTGAGTTTCCTTGAGAGCTGCTTGGAAGCCTGATGGTGTGTGAAGTTAGTGAGCCAAATGGAGTTGTTCTCCCACAAGAACCACTCGGCTGATCCTTCTTCAATATGCCCTTCACCAACATGCAGTGTTTCCTTGATTGAATTAGCTCTCACACCAGTATTTGCGTCTAGAGCCTTTGCATTGAGGGCTATCTGAAAACGGCTGTGGCGCTGAAGTTGCCTGTGGATTTGGAGTTGGTGGCATGTGAAACCCGCATGTGGAGCATTCGTTTGTGTGGGATGGCTCTACCAGGTTCATTCCTAGATAATGCACTCAAAGGGCACTAAGCATAGAGTGTGAAAGAGTTTCCTTGAGAGCTGCTTGGAAGCCTGATGGTGTGTGAAGTTAGTGAGCCAAATGGAGTTGTTCTCCCACAAGAACCACTCGGCTGATCCTTCTTCAATATGCCCTTCACCAACATGCAGTGTTTCCTTGATTGAATTAGCTCTCACACCAATATTTGCGTCTAGAGCCTTTGCATTGAGGGCTATCTGAAAACGGCTGTGGCGCTGAAGTTGCCTGAGAACGTGGAGTTGGTGGCATGTGAAACCTGCATGTGTAGCATTCGCTTGTGTGGGATGCGCACCAAGCTTCATTTCAGTCCTAGACACTCAAAGGGCACTAAGCATAGAGTGTGAAAACTGAGTTTCCTTGAGAGCTGCTTGGAAGCCTGATGGTTTGTGAAGTTAGTGAGCCAAATGGAGTTGTTCTCCCACAAGAACCACTCGGCTGATCCTTCTTCAATATGCCCTTCACCAACATGCAGTGTTTCCTTGATTGAATTAGCTCTCACACCAGTATTTGCGTCTAGAGCCTTTGCATTGAGGGCTATCTGAAAACGGCTGTAGCGCTGATATTGCCTGTGAATGTGGAGTTGGTGGCATGTGAAACCCGCATGTGGAGCATTCGTTTGTGTGGGATGCTCTACCAAGCTTCATTTCAGTCCTAGGCACTCAAAGGGCACTAAGCATAGAGTGTGAAAACTGAGTTTCCTTGAGAGCTGCTTGGAAGCCTGATGGTGTGTGAAGTTAGTGAGCCAGATGGAGTTGTTCTCCCACAAGAACCACTCGGCTGATCCTTCTTCAATATGCCCTTCACCAACATGCAGTGTTTCCTTGAATGAATTAGCTCTCACACCAGTATTTGCGTCTAGAGCCTTTGCATCGAGGGCTATCTGAAAACGGCTATGGGGCTGAAGTTGCCTGAGAATGTGGAGTTGGTGGCATGTGAAACCCGCATGTGGAGCATACGCTTGTGTGGGATGCGCACCAAGCTTCATTTCAGTCCTAGGCACTCAAAGGGCACTAGGCATAGAGTGTGAAAACTGAGTTTCCTTGAGAGCTGCTTGGAAGCCTGATGGTGTGTGAAGTTAGTGAGCCAGATGGAGTTGTTCTCCCACAAGAACCACTCGGCTGATCCTTCTTCAATATGCCCTTCACCAACATGCAGTGTTTCCTTGATTGAATTAGCTCTCACACCAATATTTGCGTCTAGAGCCTTTGCATTGAGGGCTATCTGAAAACGGCTGTGGCGCTGAAGTTGCCTGTGGATGTGGAGTTGGTGGCATGTGAAATCCGCATGTGGAGCATTCTTTGTGTGGGATGCTCTACCAGGTTCATTCCTAGATAATGCACTCAAAGGGCACTAAGCAAAGAGTGTGAAAACTGAGTTTCCTTGAGAGCTGCTTGGAAGCCTGATGGTGTGTGAAGTTAGTGAGCCAGATGCAGTTGTTCTCCCACAAGAACCACTCGGCTGATCCTTCTTCAATATGCCCTTCACCAACATGCAGTGTTTCCTTGATTGAATTAGCTCTCACACCAATATTTGCGTCTAGAGCCTTTGCATTGAGGGCTATCTGAAAACGGCTGTGGCGCTGAAGTTGCCTGTGGATGTGGAGTTGGTGGCATGTGAAACCCACATGTGGAGCATTCGTTTGTGTGGGATGCTCTACCAGGTTCATTCCTTGATAATGCACTCAAAGGGCACTAAGCATAGAGTGTGAAAACTGAGTTTCCTTGAGAGCTGCTTGGAAGCCTGATGGTGTGTGAAGTTAGTGAGCCAAATGGAGTTGTTCTCCCACAAGAACCACTCGGCTGATCCTTCTTCAATATGCCCTTCACCAACATGCAGTGTTTCCTTGATTGAATTAGCTCTCACACCAGTATTTGCGTCTAGAGCCTTTGCATTGAGGGCTATCTGAAAACGGCTGTGGCGCTGAAGTTGCCCGTGAATGTGGAGTTGGTGGCATGTGAAACCTGCATGTGTAGCATTCGCTTGTGTGGGATTCACACCAAGCTTCATTTCAGTCCTAGCACTCAAAGGGCACTAAGCATAGAGTGTGAAAACTGAGTTTCCTTGAGAGCTGCTTGGAAGCCTGATGGTGTGTGAAGTTAGTGAGCCAAATGGAGTTGTTCTCCCACAAGAACCACTCGGCTGATCCTTCTTCAATATGCCCTTCACCAACATGCAGTGTTTCCTTGATTGAATTAGCTCTCACACCAATATTTGCGTCTAGAGCCTTTGCATTGAGGGCTATCTGAAAACGGCTGTGGCGCTGAAGTTGCCTGAGAACGTGGAGTTGGTGGCATGTGAAACCTGCATGTGTAGCATTCGCTTGTGTGGGATGCGCACCAAGCTTCATTTCAGTCCTAGACACTCAAAGGGCACTAAGCATAGAGTGTGAAAACTGAGTTTCCTTGAGAGCTGCTTGGAAGCCTGATGGTTTGTGAAGTTAGTGAGCCAAATGGAGTTGTTCTCCCACAAGAACCACTCGGCTGATCCTTCTTCAATATGCCCTTCACCAACATGCAGTGTTTCCTTGATTGAATTAGCTCTCACACCAGTATTTGCGTCTAGAGCCTTTGCATTGAGGGCTATCTGAAAACGGCTGTAGCGCTGATATTGCCTGTGAATGTGGAGTTGGTGGCATGTGAAACCCGCATGTGGAGCATTCGTTTGTGTGGGATGCTCTACCAAGCTTCATTTCAGTCCTAGGCACTCAAAGGGCACTAAGCATAGAGTGTGAAAACTGAGTTTCCTTGAGAGCTGCTTGGAAGCCTGATGGTGTGTGAAGTTAGTGAGCCAGATGGAGTTGTTCTCCCACAAGAACCACTCGGCTGATCCTTCTTCAATATGCCCTTCACCAACATGCAGTGTTTCCTTGAATGAATTAGCTCTCACACCAGTATTTGCGTCTAGAGCCTTTGCATCGAGGGCTATCTGAAAACGGCTATGGGGCTGAAGTTGCCTGAGAATGTGGAGTTGGTGGCATGTGAAACCCGCATGTGGAGCATACGCTTGTGTGGGATGCGCACCAAGCTTCATTTCAGTCCTAGGCACTCAAAGGGCACTAGGCATAGAGTGTGAAAACTGAGTTTCCTTGAGAGCTGCTTGGAAGCCTGATGGTGTGTGAAGTTAGTGAGCCAGATGGAGTTGTTCTCCCACAAGAACCACTCGGCTGATCCTTCTTCAATATGCCCTTCACCAACATGCAGTGTTTCCTTGATTGAATTAGCTCTCACACCAATATTTGCGTCTAGAGCCTTTGCATTGAGGGCTATCTGAAAACGGCTGTGGCGCTGAAGTTGCCTGTGGATGTGGAGTTGGTGGCATGTGAAATCCGCATGTGGAGCATTCTTTGTGTGGGATGCTCTACCAGGTTCATTCCTAGATAATGCACTCAAAGGGCACTAAGCAAAGAGTGTGAAAACTGAGTTTCCTTGAGAGCTGCTTGGAAGCCTGATGGTGTGTGAAGTTAGTGAGCCAGATGCAGTTGTTCTCCCACAAGAACCACTCGGCTGATCCTTCTTCAATATGCCCTTCACCAACATGCAGTGTTTCCTTGATTGAATTAGCTCTCACACCAATATTTGCGTCTAGAGCCTTTGCATTGAGGGCTATCTGAAAACGGCTGTGGCGCTGAAGTTGCCTGTGGATGTGGAGTTGGTGGCATGTGAAACCCACATGTGGAGCATTCGTTTGTGTGGGATGCTCTACCAGGTTCATTCCTTGATAATGCACTCAAAGGGCACTAAGCATAGAGTGTGAAAACTGAGTTTCCTTGAGAGCTGCTTGGAAGCCTGATGGTGTGTGAAGTTAGTGAGCCAAATGGAGTTGTTCTCCCACAAGAACCACTCGGCTGATCCTTCTTCAATATGCCCTTCACCAACATGCAGTGTTTCCTTGATTGAATTAGCTCTCACACCAGTATTTGCGTCTAGAGCCTTTGCATTGAGGGCTATCTGAAAACGGCTGTGGCGCTGAAGTTGCCCGTGAATGTGGAGTTGGTGGCATGTGAAACCTGCATGTGTAGCATTCGCTTGTGTGGGATTCACACCAAGCTTCATTTCAGTCCTAGCACTCAAAGGGCACTAAGCATAGAGTGTGAAAACTGAGTTTCCTTGAGAGCTGCTTGGAAGCCTGATGGTGTGTGAAGTTAGTGAGTCAAATGGAGTTGTTCTCCCACAAGAACCACTCAGCTGATCCTTCTTCAATATGCCCCTTCACCAACATGCAGTGTTTCCTTGATTGAATTAGCTCTCACACCAATATTTGTGTCTAGAGCCTTTGCATTGAGGGCTATCTGAAAATGGCTGTGGCGCTGAAGTTGCCTGTGGATGTGGAGTTGGTGGCATGCGAAATCCGCATGTGGAGCATTCGTTTGTGTTTGATGCTCTACCAGGTTCATTGCTAGATAATGCACTCAAAGGGCACTAAGCATAGAGTGTGAAAACTGAGTTTCCTTGAGAGCTGCTTGAAAGCCTGATGGTGTGTGGAAGTTAGTGAGCCAGATGGAGTTGTTCTCCCACAAGAACCTCTTTGCTCATCCTTCTTCAATATGCCCTTCACCAACATGCAGTGTTTCCTTGATTGAATTAACTCTCACACCAGTATTTGCGTCTAGAGCCTTTGCATTGAGGGCTATCTGAAAAACGGCTGTTTCGCTGAAGTTGCCTCTGGATGTGGAGTTGGTGGCATGTGAAAAACGCATGTGGAGCATTCGTTTGTGTGGGATGCTCTACCAGGTTCATTCCTAGATAATGCACTCAAAGGGCACAAAGGATACAGTGTGAAAACTGAGTTTCCTTGAGAGCTGCTTGGAAGCCTGATGGTGTGTGAAGTTAGTGAGCCAGATGGAGTTGTTCTCCCACAAGAACCACTCGGCTGATCCTTCTTCAATATGCCCTTCACCAACATGCAGTGTTTCCTTGATTGAATTAGCTCTCACACCAATATTTGCGTCTAGAGCCTTTGCATTGAGGGCTATCTGAAAACGGCTGTGGTGCTGATATTGCCTGTGAATGTGGAGTTGGTGGCATGTGAAACCCGCATGTGGAGCATTCGTTTGTGTGGGATGCTCACCAAGCTTCATTTCAGTCCTAGGCACTCAAAGGGCACTAAGCATAGAGTGTAAAAACTGAGTTTCCCGAGAGCTGCTTGGAAGCCTGATGGTGTGTGAAGTTAGTGAGCCAAATGGAGTTGTTCTCCCACAAGAACCACTCGGCTGATCCTTCTTCAATATGCCCTTCACCAACATGCAGTGTTTCCTTTATTGAATTAGCTCTCACACCAATATTTGCGTCTAGAGCCTTTGCATTGAGGGCTATCTGAAAACGGCTGTGGCGCTGAAGTTGCCTGAGAACGTGGAGTTGGTGGCATGTGAAACCCGCATGTGGAGCATTCGTTTGTGTGGGATGCTCTAAC
>NW_026701008.1:0-40139 GCF_030435755.1 Ochotona princeps
TACTAAGCATAGAGTGTGAAAACTGAGTTTCCTTGAGAGCTGCTTGGAAGCCTGATGGTGTGTGAAGTTAGTGAGCCAAATGGAGTTGTTCTCCCACAAGAACCACTCGGTTGATCCTTCTTCAATATGCCCTTCACCAACATGCAGTGTTTCCTTGATTGAATTAGCTCTCACACCAATATTTGCGTCTAGAAGCTTTGCATTGAGGGCTATCTGAAAACGGCTGTGGCGCTGAAGTTGCCTGTGAATGTGGAGTTGGTGGCATGTGAAACCCGCATGTGGAGCATTTGTTTGTGTGGGATGCTCCCCAAGCTTCATTTCAGTCCTAAGCACTCAAAGATCACTACGCCTAGAGTGTGAAAACTGAGTTTCCTTGAGAGCTGCTTGGAAGCCTGATGGTGTGTGAAGTTAGTGAGCCAAATGGAGTTGTTCTCCCACAAGAACCACTCGGCTGATCCTTCTTCAATATGCCCTTCACCAACATGCAGTGTTTCCTTGATTGAATTAGCTCTCACACCACTATTTGCGTCTAGAGCCTTTGCATTGAGGGCTATCTGAAAATGGCTGTGGCGCTGAAGTTGCCTGTGAGTGTGGAATTGGTGGCATGTGAAACCCGCATGTGGAGCATTCGTTTGTGTGGGATGCTCTACCAGGTTCATTCCTAGATAATGCACTGAAAGGGCACTAAGCATAGAGTATGAAAACTGAGTTTCCTTGAGAGCTGCTTGGAAGCCTGATGGTGTGTGAAGTTAGTGAGCCAAATGGAGTTGTTCTCCCACAAGAACCACTCGGCTGATCCTTCTTCAATATGCCCTTCACCAACATGCAGTGTTTCCTTGATTGAATTAGCTCTCACAAAAATACTTGCGTCTAGAGCCTTTGCATTGAGGGCTATGTGAAAACGGCTGTGGCGCTGAAGTTGTCTGAGAATGTGGAGTTGGTGGCATGTGAAACCCGCATGTGGAGCATGCGTTTCTGTGGGATGCTCACCAAGCTTCATTGCAGTCCTAGGCACTCAAAGTGCACTAAGCATAGAGTGTGAAAACTGAGTTTCCTTGAGAGCTGCTTGGAAACCTGATGGTGTGTGAAGTTAGTGAGCCAAATGGAGTTGTTCTCCCACAAGAACCACTCGGCTGATCCTTCTTCAATATGCCCTTCACCAACATGCAGTGTTTCCTTGATTGAATTAGCTCTCACACCAATATTTGCGTCTAGAGCCTTTGCATTGAGGGCTATCTGAAAACGGCTGTGGCGCTGAAGTTGCCTGTGAATGTGGAATTGGTGGCATGTGAAACCCGCATGTGGAGCATTCGTTTGTGTGGGATGCTCTACCAGGTTCATTCCTAGATAATGCACTCAAAGGGCACTAAGCATAGAGTGTGAAAACTTTGTTTCCTTGAGAGCTGCTTGGAAGCCTGATGGTGTGTGAAGTTAGTGAGCCAAATGGAGTTGTTCTCCCACAAGAACCACTCGGCTGATCCTTCTTCAATATGCCCTTCACCAACATGCAGTGTTTCCTTGATTGAATTAGCTCTCACACCAATATTTGCGTCTAGAAGCTTTGCATTGAGGGCTATCTGAAAACGGCTGTGGCGCTGAAGTTGCCTGTGAATGTGGAGTTGGTGGCATGTGAAACCCGCATGTGGAGCATTTGTTTGTGTGGGATGCTCCCCAAGCTTCATTTCAGTCCTAAGCACTCAAAGATCACTACGCCTAGAGTGTGAAAACTGAGTTTCCTTGAGAGCTGCTTGGAAGCCTGATGGTGTGTGAAGTTAGTGAGCCAAATGGAGTTGTTCTCCCACAAGAACCACTCGGCTGATCCTTCTTCAATATGCCCTGCACCAACATGCAGTGTTTCCTTGATTGAATTAGCTCTCACACCACTATTTGCGTCTAGAGCCTTTGCATTGAGGGCTATCTGAAAATGGCTGTGGCGCTGAAGTTGCCTGTGAGTGTGGAATTGGTGGCATGTGAAACCCGCATGTGGAGCATTCGTTTGTGTGGGATGCTCTACCAGGTTCATTCCTAGATAATGCACTGAAAGGGCACTAAGCATAGAGTATGAAAACTGAGTTTCCTTGAGAGCTGCTTGGAAGCCTGATGGTGTGTGAAGTTAGTGAGCCAAATGGAGTTGTTCTCCCACAAGAACCACTCGGCTGATCCTTCTTCAATATGCCCTTCACCAACATGCAGTGTTTCCTTGATTGAATTAGCTCTCACAAAAATACTTGCGTCTAGAGCCTTTGCATTGAGGGCTATGTGAAAACGGCTGTGGCGCTGAAGTTGTCTGAGAATGTGGAGTTGGTGGCATGTGAAACCCGCATGTGGAGCATGCGTTTCTGTGGGATGCTCACCAAGCTTCATTGCAGTCCTAGGCACTCAAAGGGCACTAAGCATAGAGTGTGAAAACTGAGTTTCCTTGAGAGCTGCTTGGAAACCTGATGGTGTGTGAAGTTAGTGAGCCAAATGGAGTTGTTCTCCCACAAGAACCACTCGGCTGATCCTTCTTCAATATGCCCTTCACCAACATGCAGTGTTTCCTTGATTGAATTAGCTCTCACACCAATATTTGCGTCTAGAGCCTTTGCATTGAGGGCTATCTGAAAACGGCTGTGGCGCTGAAGTTGCCTGTGAATGTGGAATTGGTGGCATGTGAAACCCGCATGTGGAGCATTCGTTTGTGTGGGATGCTCTACCAGGTTCATTCCTAGATAATGCACTCAAAGGGCACTAAGCATAGAGTGTGAAAACTGAGTTTCCTTGAGAGCTGCTTGGAAGCCTGATGGTGTGTGAAGTTAGTGAGCCAAATGGAGTTGTTCTCCCACAAGAACCACTCGGCTGATCCTTCTTCAATATGCCCTTCACCAACATGCAGTGTTGCCTTGATTGAATTAGCTCTCACACCAATATTTGCGTCTAGAGCCTTTGCATTGAGGGCTATCTGAAAACGGCTGTTGCGCTGAAGTTGCCTAAGAATGTGGAGTTGGTGGCATGTGAAACCCGCATGTGGAGCATTCGTTTCTGTGGGATGCTCTCCAAGCTTCATTTCAGTCCTAGGCACTCAAAGGGCACTAAGCATAGAGTGTGAAAACTGAGTTTCCTTGAGAGCTGCTTGGAAGCCTGATGGTGTGTGAAGTTAGTGAGCCAAATGGAGTTGTTCTCCCACAAGAACCACTCGGCTGATCCTTCTTCAATATGCCCTTCACCAACATGCAGTGTTTCCTTGATTGAATTAGCTCTCACACCAATATTTGCATCTAGACCCTTTGCATTGAGGGCTATGTGAAAGCGGCTGTGGCGCTGAAGTTGCCTGTGAATGTGGAGTTGGTGGCATGTGAAACCTGCATGTGGAGCATTCGTTTGTGTGGGATGCTCTACCAGGTTCATTCCTAGATAATGCACTCAAAGGGCACTAAGCATAGAGTGTGAAAACTGAGTTTCCTTGAGAGCTGCTTGGAAGCCTGATGGTGTGTGAAGTTAGTGAGCCAAATGGAGTTGTTCTACCACAAGAACCACTCGCCTGATTCTTCTTCAATTTGCCCTTCACCAACATGCAGTG
Organism: Ochotona princeps; assembly: GCF_030435755.1. Taxonomy (NCBI): domain Eukaryota; kingdom Metazoa; phylum Chordata; class Mammalia; order Lagomorpha; family Ochotonidae; genus Ochotona; species Ochotona princeps. Next base: position 3,560 of record NW_026701008.1, read on the forward strand.
TTTCCTTGATTGAATTAGCTCTCACACCAATATTTCCCTCTAGAGCCTTTGCATTGAGGGCTATCTGAAAACGGCTGTGGCGCTGTAGTTTCCTGTGAATGTGGAGTTGGTGGCATGTGAAACTCGCATGCGGAGCATTCGTTTGTGTGGGATGCTCTACCAGGTTCATTCCTAGATAATGCACTCAAATGGCACTAAGCATAGAGTGTGAAAACTGAGTTTCCTTGAGAGCTGCTTGGAAGCCTGATGGTGTGTGAAGTTAGTGAGCCAAATGGAGTTGTTCTCCCACAAGAACCACTCGGCTGATCCTTCTTTAATATGCCCATCATCAACATGCAGTGTTTCCTTGATTGAATTAGCTCTCACACCAATATTTCCCTCTAGAGCCTTTGCATTGAGGGCTATCTGAAAACGGCTGTGGTGCTGAAGCTGCCTGTGAATGTGGAGTTGGTGGCATGTGAAACCCGCATGCGGAGCATTCATTTGTGTATGATGCTCTACCAGGTTCATTCCTAGATAATGCACTCAAAGGGCACTAAGCATAGAGTGTGAAAACTGAGTTTCCTTGAGAGCTGCTTGGAAACCTGATGGTGTGTGAAGTTAGTGAGCCAAATGGAGTTGTTCTCCCACAAGAACCACTCGGCTGATCCTTTTCCAATATGCCCTGCACCAACATGCAGTGTTTCCTTGATTGAATTAGCTCTCACACCAATATTTCCCTCTAGAGCCTTTGCATTGAGGGCTATCTGAAAAAGGCTGTGGCGCTGAAGTTGCCTGAGAATGTGGAGTTGGTGGCATGTGAAACCCGCATGTGGAGCATTCGTGTGTGTGGGATGCTCTACCAGGTTCATTCCTAGATAATGCACTCAAAGGGCACTAAGCATAGAGTGTGAAAACTGAGTTTCCTTGAGAGCTGCTTGGAAGCCTGATGGTGTGTGAAGTTAGTGAGCCAAATGGAGTTGTTCTCCCACAAGAACCACTCGGCTGATTCTTCTTCAATATGCCCTTCACCAACATGCAGTGTTTCCTAGATTGAATTAGCTCTCACACAAATATTTGCATCTAGAGCCTTTGCATTGAGGGCTATCTGAAAACGGCTGTGGCACTGAAGTTGCCTGTGAATGTGGAGTTGGTGGCATGTGAAACCCGCATGTGGAGCATTCGTTTGTGTGGGAAGCTCTACCAGGTTCATTCCTAGATAATTCTCTAAAAGGGCACTAAGCATAGAGTGTGAAAACTGAGTTTCCTTGAGAGCTGCTTGGAAGCCTGATGGTGTGTGAAGTTAGTGAGCCAAATGGAGTTGTTCTCCCACAAGAACCACTCGGCTGATCCTTCTTCAATATGCCCTTCACCAACATGCAGTGTTTCCTTGATTGAATTAGCTCTCACACCACTATTTGCGTCTAGAGCCTTTGCATTGAGGGCTATGTGAAAACGGCTGTGGCGCTGAAGTTGCCTGTGAATGTGGAGTTGGTGGCATGTGAAACCCGCATGTGGAGCATTTGTTTGTGTGGGATGCTCCCCAAGCTTCATTTCAGTCCTAAGCACTCAAAGATCACTACGCCTAGAGTGTGAAAACTGAGTTTCCTTGAGAGCTGCTTGGAAGCCTGATGGTGTGTGAAGTTAGTGAGCCAAATGGAGTTGTTCTCCCACAAGAACCACTCGGCTGATCCTTCTTCAATATGCCCTTCACCAACATGCAGTGTTTCCTTGATTGAATTAGCTCTCACACCACTATTTGCGTCTAGAGCCTTTGCATTGAGGGCTATCTGAAAATGGCTGTGGCGCTGAAGTTGCCTGTGAGAGTGGAATTGGTGGCATGTGAAACCCGCATGTGGAGCATTCGTTTGTGTGGGATGCTCTACCAGGTTCATTCCTAGATAATGCACTCAAAGGGCACTAAGCATAGAGTATGAAAACTGAGTTTCCTTGAGAGCTGCTTGGAAGCCTGATGGTGTGTGAAGTTAGTGAGCCAAATGGAGTTGTTCTCCCACAAGAACCACTCGGCTGATCCTTCTTCAATATGCCCTTCACCAACATGCAGTGTTTCCTTGATTGAATTAGCTCTCACACCACTATTTGCGTCTAGAGCCTTTGCATTGAGGGCTATGTGAAAACGGCTGTGGCGCTGAAGTTGTCTGAGAATGTGGAGTTGGTGGCATGTGAAACCCGCATGTGGAGCATGCGTTTCTGTGGGATGCTCACCAAGCTTCATTGCAGTCCTAGGCACTCAAAGTGCACTAAGCATAGAGTGTGAAAACTGAGTTTCCTTGAGAGCTGCTTGGAAACCTGATGGTGTGTGAAGTTAGTGAGCCAAATGGAGTTGTTCTCCCACAAGAACCACTCGGCTGATCCTTCTTCAATATGCCCTTCACCAACATGCAGTGTTTCCTTGATTGAATTAGCTCTCACACCAATATTTGCGTCTAGAGCCTTTGCATTGAGGGCTATCTGAAAACGGCTGTGGCGCTGAAGTTGCCTGTGAATGTGGAATTGGTGGCATGTGAAACCCGCATGTGGAGCATTCGTTTGTGTGGGATGCTCTACCAGGTTCATTCCTAGATAATGCACTCAAAGGGCACTAAGCATAGAGTGTGAAAACTGAGTTTCCTTGAGAGCTGCTTGGAAGCCTGATGGTGTGTGAAGTTAGTGAGCCAAATGGAGTTGTTCTCCCACAAGAACCACTCGGCTGATCCTTCTTCAATATGCCCTTCACCAACATGCAGTGTTTCCTTGATTGAATTAGCTCTCACACCAATATTTGCGTCTAGAAGCTTTGCATTGAGGGCTATCTGAAAACGGCTGTGGCGCTGAAGTTGCCTGTGAATGTGGAGTTGGTGGCATGTGAAACCCGCATGTGGAGCATTTGTTTGTGTGGGATGCTCCCCAAGCTTCATTTCAGTCCTAAGCACTCAAAGATCACTACGCCTAGAGTGTGAAAACTGAGTTTCCTTGAGAGCTGCTTGGAAGCCTGATGGTGTGTGAAGTTAGTGAGCCAAATGGAGTTGTTCTCCCACAAGAACCACTCGGCTGATCCTTCTTCAATATGCCCTGCACCAACATGCAGTGTTTCCTTGATTGAATTAGCTCTCACACCACTATTTGCGTCTAGAGCCTTTGCATTGAGGGCTATCTGAAAATGGCTGTGGCGCTGAAGTTGCCTGTGAGTGTGGAATTGGTGGCATGTGAAACCCGCATGTGGAGCATTCGTTTGTGTGGGATGCTCTACCAGGTTCATTCCTAGATAATGCACTGAAAGTGCACTAAGCATAGAGTATGAAAACTGAGTTTCCTTGAGAGCTGCTTGGAAGCCTGATGGTGTGTGAAGTTAGTGAGCCAAATGGAGTTGTTCTCCCACAAGAACCACTCGGCTGATCCTTCTTCAATATGCCCTTCACCAACATGCAGTGTTTCCTTGATTGAATTAGCTCTCACAAAAATACTTGCGTCTAGAGCCTTTGCATTGAGGGCTATGTGAAAACGGCTGTGGCGCTGAAGTTGTCTGAGAATGTGGAGTTGGTGGCATGTGAAACCCGCATGTGGAGCATGCGTTTCTGTGGGATGCTCACCAAGCTTCATTGCAGTCCTAGGCACTCAAAGTGCACTAAGCATAGAGTGTGAAAACTGAGTTTCCTTGAGAGCTGCTTGGAAACCTGATGGTGTGTGAAGTTAGTGAGCCAAATGGAGTTGTTCTCCCACAAGAACCACTCGGCTGATCCTTCTTCAATATGCCCTTCACCAACATGCAGTGTTTCCTTGATTGAATTAGCTCTCACACCAATATTTGCGTCTAGAGCCTTTGCATTGAGGGCTATCTGAAAACGGCTGTGGCGCTGAAGTTGCCTGTGAATGTGGAATTGGTGGAATGTGAAACCCGCATGTGGAGCATTCGTTTGTGTGGGATGCTCTACCAGGTTCATTCCTAGATAATGCACTCAAAGGGCACTAAGCATAGAGTGTGAAAACTGAGTTTCCTTGAGAGCTGCTTGGAAGCCTGATGGTGTGTGAAGTTAGTGAGCCAAATGGAGTTGTTCTCCCACAAGAACCACTCGGCTGATCCTTCTTCAATATGCCCTTCACCAACATGCAGTGTTGCCTTGATTGAATTAGCTCTCACACCAATATTTGCGTCTAGTGCCTTTGCATTGAGGGCTATCTGAAAACGGCTGTTGCGCTGAAGTTGCCTAAGAATGTGGAGTTGGTGGCATGTGAAACCCGCATGTGGAGCATTCGTTTCTGTGGGATGCTCTCCAAGCTTCATTTCAGTCCTAGGCACTCAAAGGGCACTAAGCATAGAGTGTGAAAACTGAGTTTCCTTGAGAGCTGCTTGGAAGCCTGATGGTGTGTGAAGTTAGTGAGCCAAATGGAGTTGTTCTCCCACAAGAACCACTCGGCTGATCCTTCTTCAATATGCCCTTCACCAACATGCAGTGTTTCCTTGATTGAATTAGCTCTCACACCAATATTTGCATCTAGACCCTTTGCATTGAGGGCTATGTGAAAACGGCTGTGGCGCTGAAGTTGCCTGTGAATGTGGAGTTGGTGGCATGTGAAACCTACATGTGGAGCATTCGTTTGTGTGGGATGCTCTACCAGGTTCATTCCTAGATAATGCACTCAAAGGGCACTAAGCATAGAGTGTGAAAACTGAGTTTCCTTGAGAGCTGCTTGGAAGCCTGATGGTGTGTGAAGTTAGTGAGCCAAATGGAGTTGTTCTACCACAAGAACCACTCGCCTGATCCTTCTTCAATTTGCCCTTCACCAACATGCAGTGTTTCCTTGATTGAATTAGCTCTCACACCAATATTTCCCTCTAGAGCCTTTGCATTGAGGGCTATCTGAAAACGGCTGTGGCGCTGTAGTTTCCTGTGAATGTGGAGTTGGTGGCATGTGAAACCCGCATGCGGAGCATTCATTTGTGTATGATGCTCTACCAGGTTCATTCCTAGATAATGCACTCAAAGGGCACTAAGCATAGAGTGTGAAAACTGAGTTTCCTTGAGAGCTGCTTGGAAACCTGATGGTGTGTGAAGTTAGTGAGCCAAATGGAGTTGTTCTCCCACAAGAACCACTCGGCTGATCCTTTTCCAATATGCCCTGCACCAACATGCAGTGTTTCCTTGATTGAATTAGCTCTCACACCAATATTTGCGTCTAGAGCCTTTGCATTGAGGGCTATCTGAAAACGGCTGTGGCGCTGAAGTTGCCTGATGATGTTGAGTTGGTGGCATGTGAAACCCGCATGTGGAGCATTCGTTTGTGTGGGATGCTCTACCAGGTTCATTCCTAGATAATGCACTCAAAGTGCACTAAGCATAGAGTGTGAAAACTGAGTTTCCTTGAGAGCTACTTGGAAGCCTGATGGTGTGTCAAGTTAGTGGGCCAAATGGAGTTGTTCTCCCACAAGAACCACTCGGCTGATCCTTCTTTAATACGCCCTTCACCAACATGCAGTGTTTCCTTGATTGAATTATCTCTCACACCAATATTTGAATCTAGAGCCTTTGCATTGAGGGCTATCTGAAAACGGCTGTGGCGCTGAAGTTGCCTGTGAATGTGGAGTTGGTGGCATGTGAAACCCGCATGTGGAGCATTCGTTTGTGTGGGAAGCTCTACCAGGTTCATTCCTAGATAATTCTCTAAAAGGGCACTAAGCATAGAGTGTTAAAACTGAGTTTCCTTGAGAGCTGCTTGGAAGCCTGATGGTGTGTGAAGTTAGTGAGCCAAATGGAGTTGTTCTCCCACAAGAACCACTCGCCTGATTCTTCTTCAATATACCCTTCACCAACATGCAGTGTTTCCTTGATTGAATTAGCTCTAACACAAATATTTGCATCTAGAGCCTTTGCATTGAGGGCTATCTGAAAACGGCTGTGGCGCTGAAGTTGCCTGTGAATGTGGAGTTGGTGGCATGTGAAACCCGCATGTGGAGCATTCGTTTGTGTGGGATGCTCTACCAGGTTCATTCCTAGATAATGCACTCAAAGGGCACTAAGCATAGAGTGTGAAAACTGAGTTTCCTTAAGAGCTGCTTGGAAGCCTGATGCTGTGTGAAGTTAGTGAGCCAAATGGAGTTGTTCTCCCACAAGAACCACTCGGCTGATCCTTCTTCAATAGGCCCTTCACCAACATGCAGTGTTTCCTTGATTGAATTAGCTCTCACACCAATATTTGCGTCTAGAACCTTTGCATTGAGGGCTATGTGAAAACGGCTGTGGCGCTGAAGTTGTCTGAGAATGTGGAGTTGGTGGCATGTGAAACCCGCATGTGCAGCATTCGTTTGTGTGGGATGCTCACCAAGCTTCATTTCACTCCTAGGCACTCAAAGTGCACTAAGCATAGAGTGTGAAAACTGAGTTTCCTTGAGAGCTGCTTGGAAACCTGATGGTGTGTGAAGTTAGTGAGCCAAATGGAGTTGTTCTCCCACAAGAACCACTCGGCTGATTCTTCTTCTAATGCGCTTCACCAACATGCAGTGTTTCCTTGATTGAATTAGCTCTCACACCAATATTTGCATCCAGAGCCTTTGCATTGAGGGCTATCTGAAAAAGGCTGTGGCGCTGAAGTTGCCTGAGAATGTGGAGTTGGTGGCATGTGAAACCCGCATGTGGAGCATTCGTGTGTGTGGGATGCTCTACCAGGTTCATTCCTAGATAATGCACTCAAAGGGCACTAAGCATAGAGTGTGAAAACTGAGTTTCCTTGAGAGCTGCTTGGAAGCCTGATGGTGTGTGAAGTTAGTGAGCCAAATGGAGTTGTTCTCCCACAAGAACCACTCGCCTGATTCTTCTTCAATATGCCCTTCACCAACATGCAGTGTTTCCTAGATTGAATTAGCTCTCACACAAATATTTGCATCTAGAGCCTTTGCATTGAGGGCTATCTGAAAACGGCTGTGGCACTGAAGTTGCCTGTGAATGTGGAGTTGGTGGCATGTGAAACCCGCATGTGGAGCATTCGTTTGTGTGGGAAGCTCTACCAGGTTCATTCCTAGATAATTCTCTAAAAGGGCACTAAGCATAGAGTGTTAAAACTGAGTTTCCTTGAGAGCTGCTTGGAAGCCTGATGGTGTGTGAAGTTAGTGAGCCAAATGGAGTTGTTCTCCCACAAGAACCACTCGCCTGATTCTTCTTCAATATACCCTTCACCAACATGCAGTGTTTCCTTGATTGAATTAGCTCTCACACAAATATTTCCCTCTAGAGCCTTTGCATTGAGGGCTATCTGAAAACGGCTGTGGCACTGAAGTTGCCTGTGAATGTGGAGTTGGTGGCATGTGAAACCCGCATGTGGAGCATTCGTTTGTCTGGGATGTTCTACCAGGTTCATTCCTAGATAATGCACTCAAAGGGCACTAAGCATAGAGTGTGAAAACTGAGTTTCCTTGAGAGCTGCTTGGAAGCCTGATGCTGTGTGAAGTTAGTGATCCAAATGGAGTTGTTCTCCCACAAGAACCACTCGGCTGATCCTTCTTCAATATGCCCTTCACCAACATGCAGTGTTTCCTTGATTGAATTAGCTCTCACACCAATATTTGCGTCTAGAGCCTTTGCATTGAGGGCTATCTGAAAACGGCTGTGGCGCTGAAGTTGCCTGATGATGTTGAGTTGGTGGCATGTGAAACCCGCATGTGGAGCATTCGTTTGTGTGGGATGCTCTCCAAGCTTCATTTCATTCCTAGATAATGCACTCAAAGGGCACTAAGCATAGAGTGTGAAAACTGAGTTTCCTTGAGAGCTGCTTGGAAGCCTGATGGTGTGTGAAGTTAGTGAGCCAAATGGAGTTGTTCTCCCACAAGAACCACTCGGCTGATCCTTCTTCAATATGCCCTTCACCAACATGCGGTGTTTCCTTGATTGAATTAGCTCTCACACCAATATTTGCGTCTAGAAGCTTTGCATTGAGGGCTATCTGAAAAAGGCTGTGGCGCTGAAGTTGCCTGAGAATGTCTAATTGGTGGCATGTGAAACCCGCATGTGGAGCATTCGTTTGTGTGGGATGCTCTACCAGGTTCATTCCTAGATAATGCACTCAAAGGGCACTAAGCATAGAGTATGAAAACTGAGTTTCCTTGAGAGCTGCTTGGAAGCCTGATGGTGTGTGAAGTTAGTGAGCCAAATGGAGTTGTTCTCCCACAAGAACCACTCGGCTGATCCTTCTTCAATATGCCCTTCACCAACATGCAGTGTTTCCTTGATTGAATTAGCTCTCACAAAAATACTTGCGTCTAGAGCCTTTGCATTGAGGGCTATCGGAAAACGGCTGTGGCGCTGAAGTTGCCTGAGAATGTGGAGTTGGTGGCATGTGAAACCCGCATGTGGAGCATTCGTTTCTGTGGGATGCTCACCAAGCTTCATTGCAGTCCTAGGCACTCAAAGTGCACTAAGCATAGAGTGTGAAAACTGAGTTTCCTTGAGAGCTGCTTGGAAACCTGATGGTGTGTGAAGTTAGTGAGCCAAATGGAGTTGTTCTCCCACAAGAACCACTCGGCTGATTCTTCTTCAATATGCCCTTCACCAACATGCAGTGTTTCCTTGATTGAATTAGCTCTCACACCACTATTTGCGTCTAGAGCCTTTGCATTGAGGGCTATGTGAAAACGGCTGTGGCGCTGAAGTTGCCTGTGAATGTGGAATTGGTGGCATGTGAAACCCGCATGTGGAGCATTCATTTGTGTGGGATGCTCTACCAGGTTCATTCCTAGATAATGCACTCAAAGTGCACTAAGCATAGAGTGTGAAAACTGAGTTTCCTTGAGAGCTGCTTGGAAGCCTGATGGTGTGTGAAGTTAGTGAGCCAAATGGAGTTGTTCTCCCACAAGAGCCACTCGGCTGATCCTTCTTCAATATGCCCTTCACCAACATGCAGTGTTGCCTTGATTGAATTAGCTCTCACACCAATATTTGCGTCTAGAGCCTTTGCATTGAGGGCTATCTGAAAACGGCTGTGGCGCTGAAGTTGCCTAAGAATGTGGAGTTGGTGGCATGTGAAACCCGCATGTGGAGCATTCGTTTCTGTGGGATGCTCTCCAAGCTTCATTTCAGTCCTAGGCACTCAAAGGGCACTAAGCATAGAGTGTGAAAACTGAGTTTCCTTGAGAGCTGCTTGGAAGCCTGATGGTGTGTGAAGTTAGTGAGCCAAATGGAGTTGTTCTCCCACAAGAACCACTCGGCTGATCCTTCTTCAATATGCCCTTCACCAACATGCAGTGTTTCCTTGATTGAATTAGCTCTCACACCAATATTTGTGTCTATAGCCTTTGCATTGAGGGCTATCTGAAAACGGCTGTGGCGCTGAAGTTGCCTGTGAATGTGGAGTTGGTGGCATGTGAAACCTGCATGTGGAGCATTCGTTTGTGTGGGATGCTCTACCAGGTTCATTCCTAGATAATGCACTCAAAGGGCACTAAGCATAGAGTGTGAAAACTGAGTTTCCTTGAGAGCTGCTTGGAAGCCTGATGGTGTGTGAAGTTAGTGAGCCAAATGGAGTTGTTCTCCCACAAGAACCACTCGCCTGATTCTTCTTCAATATGCCCTTCACCAACATGCAGTGTTTCCTTGATTGAATTAGCTCTCACACCACTATTTGCGTCTAGAGCCTTTGCATTGAGGGATATCTGAAAACGGCTGTGGCGCTGAAGTTGCCTGTGAATGTGGAGTTGGTGGCATGTGAAACCCGCATGTGGAGCATTCGTTTGTGTGGGATGCTCTACCAGGTTCATTCCTAGATAATGCACTGAAAGGGCACTAAGCATAGAGTCTGAAAACTGAGTTTCCTTGAGAGCTGCTTGGAAGCCTGATGGTGTGTGAAGTTAGTGAGCCAAATGGAGTTGTTCTCCCACAAGAACCACTCGGCTGATCCTTCTTCAATATGCCCTTCACCAACATGCAGTGTTTCCTTGATTGAATTAGCTCTCACAAAAATACTTGCGTCTAGAGCCTTTGCATTGAGGGCTATCGGAAAACGGCTGTGGCGCTGAAGTTGCCTGAGAATGTGGAGTTGGTGGCATGTGAAACCCGCATGTGGAGCATTCGTTTGTGTGGGATGCTCACCAAGCTTCATTGCAGTCCTAGGCACTCAAAGTGCACTAAGCATAGAGTGTGAAAACTGAGTTTCCTTGAGAGCTGCTTGGAAGCCTGATGGTGTGTGAAGTTAGTGAGCCAAATGGAGTTGTTCTCCCACAAGAACCACTCGGCTGATCCTTCTTCAATATGCCCTTCACCAACATGCAGTGTTTCCTTGATTGAATTAGCTCTCACACCAATATTTGCGTCTAGAGCCTTTGCATTGAGGGCTATGTGAAAACGGCTGTGGCACTGAAGTTGCCTGTGAATGTGGAATTGGTGGCATGTGAAACCCGCATGTGGAGCATTCATTTGTGTGGGATGCTCTACCAGGTTCATTTCTAGATAATGCACTCAAAGGGCACTAAGCATAGAGTGTGAAAACTGAGTTTCCTTGAGAGCTGCTTGGAAGCCTGATGGTGTGTGAAGTTAGTGAGCCAAATGGAGTTGTTCTCCCACAAGAGCCACTCGGCTGATCCTTCTTCAATATGCCCTTCACCAACATGCAGTGTTGCCTTGATTGAATTAGCTCTCACACCAATATTTGCGTCTAGAGCCTTTGCATTGAGGGCTATCTGAAAACGGCTGTGGCGCTGAAGTTGTCTAAGAATGTGGAGTTGGTGGCATGTGAAACCCGCATGTGGAGCATTCGTTTGTCTGGGATGCTCTCCAAGCTTCATTTCAGTCCTAGGCACTCAAAGTGCACTAAGCATAGAGTGTGAAAACTGAGTTTCCTTGAGAGCTGCTTGGAAGCCTGATGGTGTGTGAAGTTAGTGAGCCAAATGGAGTTGTTCTCCCACAAGAACCACTCGGCTGATCCTTCTTCAATATGCCCTTCACCAACATGCAGTGTTTCCTTGATTGAATTAACTCTCACACCAATATTTGCGTCTAGAGCCTTTGCATTGAGGGCTATCTGAAAACGGCTGTGGCGCTGAAGTTGCCTGTGAATGTGGAGTTGGTGGCATGTGAAACCTGCATGTGGAGCATTCGTTTGTGTGGGATGCTCTACCAGGTTCATTCCTAGATAATGCACTCAAAGTGCACTAAGCATAGAGTGTGAAAACTGAGTTTCCTTGAGAGCTGCTTGGAAGCCTGATGGTGTGTGAAGTTAGTGAGCCAAATGGAGTTGTTCTCCCACAAGAACCACTCGCCTGATTCTTCTTCAATATGCCCTTCACCAACATGCAGTGTTTCCTTGATTGAATTAGCTCTCACACCAATATTTCCCTCTAGAGCCTTTGCATTGAGGGCTATGTGAAAACGGCTGTGGCGCTGAAGTTGCCTGTGAATGTGGAGTTGGTGGCATGTGAAACCCGCATGTGGAGCATTCATTTGTGTATGATTCTCTACCAGGTTCATTCCTAGATAATGCACTCAAAGGGCACTAAGCATAGAGTGTGAAAACTGAGTTTCCTTGAGAGCTGCTTGGAAGCCTGATGGTGTGTGAAGTTAGTGAGCCAAATGGAGTTGTTCTCCCACAAGAACCACTCGGCTGATCCTTTTCCAATATGCCCTTCACCAACATGCAGTGTTTCCTTGATTGAATTAGCTCTCACACCAATATTTGCGTCTAGAGCCTTTGCATTGAGGGCTATCTGAAAACGGCTGTGGCGCTGAAGTTGCCTGTGAATGTGGAGTTGGTGGCATGTGAAACCCGCATGTGGAGCATTCGTTTGTGTGGGATGCTCACCAAGCTTCATTTCACTCCTAGGCACTCAAAGGGCACTAAGCATAGAGTGTGAAAACTGAGTTTCCTTGAGAGCTAATTGGAAGCCTGATGGTGTGTGAAGTTAGTGGGCCAAATGGAGTTGTTCTCCCACAAGAACCACTCGGCTGATCCTTCTTCAATATGCCCTTCACCAACATGCAGTGTTTCCTTGATTTAATTAGCTCTCACACAAATATTTGCGTCTAGAACCTTTGCATTGAGGGCTATCTGAAAACGGCTGTTGCGCTGAAGTTGCCTGTGAATGTGGAGTTGGTGGCATGTGAAACCCGCATGTGGAGCATTCGTTTGTCTGGGATGCTCTACCAGGTTCATTCCTAGATAATGCACTCAAAGGGTACTAAGCATAGAGTGTGAAAACTGAGTTTCCTTAAGAGCTGCTTGGAAGCCTGATGGTGTGTGAAGTTAGTGAGCCAAATGGAGTTGTTCTCCCACAAGAGCCACTCGGCTGATCCTTCTTCAATATGCCCTTCACCAACATGCAGTGTTGCCTTGATTGAATTAGCTCTCACACCAATATTTGCGTCTAGAGCCTTTGCATTGAGGGCTATCTGAAAACGGCTGTGGCGCTGAAGTTGCCTAAGAATGTGGAGTTGGTGGCATGTGAAACCCGCATGTGGAGCATTCGTTTGTGTGGGATGCTCTCCAAGCTTCATTTCAGTCCTAGGCACTCAAAGTGCACTAAGCATAGAGTGTGAAAACTGAGTTTCCTTGAGAGCTGCTTGGAAGCCTGATGGTGTGTGAAGTTAGTGAGCCAAATGGAGTTGTTCTCCCACAAGAACCACTCGCCTGATTCTTCTTCAATATGCCCTTCACCAACATGCAGTGTTTCCTTGATTGAATTAGCTCTCACACCAATATTTCCCTCTAGAGCCTTTGCATTGAGGGCTATGTGAAAACGGCTGTGGCGCTGAAGTTGCCTGTGAATGTGGAGTTGGTGGCATGTGAAACCCGCATGTGGAGCATTCATTTGTGTATGATTCTCTACCAGGTTCATTCCTAGATAATGCACTCAAAGGGCACTAAGCATAGAGTGTGAAAACTGAGTTTCCTTGAGAGCTGCTTGGAAGCCTGATGGTGTGTGAAGTTAGTGAGCCAAATGGAGTTGTTCTCCCACAAGAACCACTCGGCTGATCCTTTTCCAATATGCCCTTCACCAACATGCAGTGTTTCCTTGATTGAATTAGCTCTCACACCAATATTTGCGTCTAGAGCCTTTGCATTGAGGGCTATCTGAAAACGGCTGTGGCGCTGAAGTTGCCTGTGAATGTGGAGTTGGTGGCATGTGAAACCCGCATGTGGAGCATTCGTTTGTGTGGGATGCTCACCAAGCTTCATTTCACTCCTAGGCACTCAAAGGGCACTAAGCATAGAGTGTGAAAACTGAGTTTCCTTGAGAGCTAATTGGAAGCCTGATGGTGTGTGAAGTTAGTGGGCCAAATGGAGTTGTTCTCCCACAAGAACCACTCGGCTGATCCTTCTTCAATATGCCCTTCACCAACATGCAGTGTTTCCTTGATTTAATTAGCTCTCACACAAATATTTGCGTCTAGAACCTTTGCATTGAGGGCTATCTGAAAACGGCTGTTGCGCTGAAGTTGCCTGTGAATGTGGAGTTGGTGGCATGTGAAACCCGCATGTGGAGCATTCGTTTGTCTGGGATGCTCTACCAGGTTCATTCCTAGATAATGCACTCAAAGGGTACTAAGCATAGAGTGTGAAAACTGAGTTTCCTTAAGAGCTGCTTGGAAGCCTGATGGTGTGTGAAGTTAGTGAGCCAAATGGAGTTGTTCTCCCACAAGAGCCACTCGGCTGATCCTTCTTCAATATGCCCTTCACCAACATGCAGTGTTGCCTTGATTGAATTAGCTCTCACACCAATATTTGCGTCTAGAGCCTTTGCATTGAGGGCTATCTGAAAACGGCTGTGGCGCTGAAGTTGCCTAAGAATGTGGAGTTGGTGGCATGTGAAACCCGCATGTGGAGCATTCGTTTGTGTGGGATGCTCTCCAAGCTTCATTTCAGTCCTAGGCACTCAAAGGGCACTAAGCATAGAGTGTGAAAACTGAGTTTCCTTGAGAGCTGCTTGGAAGCCTGATGGTGTGTGAAGTTAGTGAGCCAAATGGAGTTGTTCTCCCACAAGAACCACTCGGCTGATCCTTCTTCAATATGCCCTTCACCAACATGCAGTGTTTCCTTGATTGAATTAGCTCTCACACCAATATTTGTGTCTATAGCCTTTGCATTGAGGGCTATCTGAAAACGGCTGTGGCGCTGAAGTTGCCTGTGAATGTGGAGTTGGTGGCATGTGAAACCTGCATGTGGAGCATTCGTTTGTGTGGGATGCTCTACCAGGTTCATTCCTAGATAATGCACTCAAAGGGCACTAAGCATAGAGTGTGAAAACTGAGTTTCCTTGAGAGCTGCTTGGAAGCCTGATGGTGTGTGAAGTTAGTGAGCCAAATGGAGTTGTTCTCCCACAAGAACCACTCGCCTGATTCTTCTTCAATATGCCCTTCACCAACATGCAGTGTTTCCTTGATTGAATTAGCTCTCACACTAATATTTGCGTCTAGAGCCTTTGCATTGAGGGCTATCTGAAAACGGCTGTGGCGCTGAAGTTGCCTGTGAATGTGGAGTTGGTGGCATGTGAAACCCGCATGTGGAGCATTCGTTTGTGTGGGATGCTCTACCAGGTTCATTCCTAGATAATGCACTGAAAGGGCACTAAGCATAGAGTATGAAAACTGAGTTTCCTTGAGAGCTGCTTGGAAGCCTGATGGTGTGTGAAGTTAGTGAGCCAAATGGAGTTGTTCTCCCACAAGAACCACTCGGCTGATCCTTCTTCAATATGCCCTTCACCAACATGCAGTGTTTCCTTGATTGAATTAGCTCTCACAAAAATACTTGCGTCTAGAGCCTTTGCATTGAGGGCTATCGGAAAACGGCTGTGGCGCTGAAGTTGCCTGAGAATGTGGAGTTGGTGGCATGTGAAACCCGCATGTGGAGCATTCGTTTCTGTGGGATGCTCACCAAGCTTCATTGCAGTCCTAGGCACTCAAAGTGCACTAAGCATAGAGTGTGAAAACTGAGTTTCCTTGAGAGCTGCTTGGAAGCCTGATGGTGTGTGAAGTTAGTGAGCCAAATGGAGTTGTTCTCCCACAAGAACCACTCGGCTGATCCTTCTTCAATATGCCCTTCACCAACATGCAGTGTTTCCTTGATTGAATTAGCTCTCACACCAATATTTGCGTCTAGAGCCTTTTCATTGAGGGCTATGTGAAAACGGCTGTGGCACTGAAGTTGCCTGTGAATGTGGAATTGGTGGCATGTGAAACCCGCATGTGGAGCATTCATTTGTGTGGGATGCTCTACCAGGTTCATTTCTAGATAATGCACTCAAAGGGCACTAAGCATAGAGTGTGAAAACTGAGTTTCCTTGAGAGCTGCTTGGAAGCCTGATGGTGTGTGAAGTTAGTGAGCCAAATGGAGTTGCTCTCCCACAAGAGCCACTCGGCTGATCCTTCTTCAATATGCCCTTCACCAACATGCAGTGTTGCCTTGATTGAATTAGCTCTCACACCAATATTTGCGTCTAGAGCCTTTGCATTGAGGGCTATCTGAAAACGGCTGTGGCGCTGAAGTTGTCTAAGAATGTGGAGTTGGTGGCATGTGAAACCCGCATGTGGAGCATTCATTTGTGTATGATGCTCTACCAGGTTCATTCCTAGATAATGCACTCAAAGGGCACTAAGCATAGAGTGTGAAAACTGAGTTTCCTTGAGAGCTAATTGGAAGCCTGATGGTGTGTGAAGTTAGTGGGCCAAATGGAGTTGTTCTCCCACAAGAACCACTCGGCTGATCCTTCTTCAATATGCCCTTCACCAACATGCAGTGTTGCCTTGATTGAATTAGCTCTCACACCAATATTTGCGTCTAGAGCCTTTGCATTGAGGGCTATCTGAAAACGGCTGTGGCGCTGAAGTTGCCTAAGAATGTGGAGTTGGTGGCATGTGAAACCCGCATGTGGAGCATTCGTTTGTGTGGGATGCTCTCCAAGCTTCATTTCAGTCCTAGGCACTCAAAGGGCACTAAGCATAGAGTGTGAAAACTGAGTTTCCTTGAGAGCTGCTTGGAAGCCTGATGGTGTGTGAAGTTAGTGAGCCAAATGGAGTTGTTCTCCCACAAGAACCACTCGGCTGATCCTTCTTCAATATGCCCTTCACCAACATGCAGTGTTTCCTTGATTGAATTAGCTCTCACACCAATATTTGTGTCTATAGCCTTTGCATTGAGGGCTATCTGAAAACGGCTGTGGCGCTGAAGTTGCCTGTGAATGTGGAGTTGGTGGCATGTGAAACCTGCATGTGGAGCATTCGTTTGTGTGGGATGCTCTACCAGGTTCATTCCTAGATAATGCACTCAAAGGGCACTAAGCATAGAGTGTGAAAACTGAGTTTCCTTGAGAGCTGCTTGGAAGCCTGATGGTGTGTGAAGTTAGTGAGCCAAATGGAGTTGTTCTCCCACAAGAACCACTCGCCTGATTCTTCTTCAATATGCCCTTCACCAACATGCAGTGTTTCCTTGATTGAATTAGCTCTCACACTAATATTTGCGTCTAGAGCCTTTGCATTGAGGGCTATCTGAAAACGGCTGTGGCGCTGAAGTTGCCTGTGAATGTGGAGTTGGTGGCATGTGAAACCCGCATGTGGAGCATTCGTTTGTGTGGGATGCTCTACCAGGTTCATTCCTAGATAATGCACTGAAAGGGCACTAAGCATAGAGTATGAAAACTGAGTTTCCTTGAGAGCTGCTTGGAAGCCTGATGGTGTGTGAAGTTAGTGAGCCAAATGGAGTTGTTCTCCCACAAGAACCACTCGGCTGATCCTTCTTCAATATGCCCTTCACCAACATGCAGTGTTTCCTTGATTGAATTAGCTCTCACAAAAATACTTGCGTCTAGAGCCTTTGCATTGAGGGCTATCGGAAAACGGCTGTGGCGCTGAAGTTGCCTGAGAATGTGGAGTTGGTGGCATGTGAAACCCGCATGTGGAGCATTCGTTTCTGTGGGATGCTCACCAAGCTTCATTGCAGTCCTAGGCACTCAAAGTGCACTAAGCATAGAGTGTGAAAACTGAGTTTCCTTGAGAGCTGCTTGGAAGCCTGATGGTGTGTGAAGTTAGTGAGCCAAATGGAGTTGTTCTCCCACAAGAACCACTCGGCTGATCCTTCTTCAATATGCCCTTCACCAACATGCAGTGTTTCCTTGATTGAATTAGCTCTCACACCAATATTTGCGTCTAGAGCCTTTTCATTGAGGGCTATGTGAAAACGGCTGTGGCACTGAAGTTGCCTGTGAATGTGGAATTGGTGGCATGTGAAACCCGCATGTGGAGCATTCATTTGTGTGGGATGCTCTACCAGGTTCATTTCTAGATAATGCACTCAAAGGGCACTAAGCATAGAGTGTGAAAACTGAGTTTCCTTGAGAGCTGCTTGGAAGCCTGATGGTGTGTGAAGTTAGTGAGCCAAATGGAGTTGCTCTCCCACAAGAGCCACTCGGCTGATCCTTCTTCAATATGCCCTTCACCAACATGCAGTGTTGCCTTGATTGAATTAGCTCTCACACCAATATTTGCGTCTAGAGCCTTTGCATTGAGGGCTATCTGAAAACGGCTGTGGCGCTGAAGTTGTCTAAGAATGTGGAGTTGGTGGCATGTGAAACCCGCATGTGGAGCATTCGTTTGTCTGGGATGCTCTCCAAGCTTCATTTCAGTCCTAGGCACTCAAAGTGCACTAAGCATAGAGTGTGAAAACTGAGTTTCCTTGAGAGCTGCTTGGAAGCCTGATGGTGTGTGAAGTTAGTGAGCCAAATGGAGTTGTTCTCCCAGAAGAACCACTCGGCTGATCCTTCTTCAATATGCCCTTCACCAACATGCAGTGTTTCCTTGATTGAATTAACTCTCACACCAATATTTGCGTCTAGAGCCTTTGCATTGAGGGCTATCTGAAAACGGCTGTGGCGCTGAAGTTGCCTGTGAATGTGGAGTTGGTGGCATGTGAAACCTGCATGTGGAGCATTCGTTTGTGTGGGATGCTCTACCAGGTTCATTCCTAGATAATGCACTCAAAGGGCACTAAGCATAGAGTGTGAAAACTGAGTTTCCTTGAGAGCTGCTTGGAAGCCTGATGGTGTGTGAAGTTAGTGAGCCAAATGGAGTGGTTCTCCCACAAGAACCACTCGCCTGATTCTTCTTCAATATGCCCTTCACCAACATGCAGTGTTTCCTTGATTGAATTAGCTCTCACACCAATATTTCCCTCTAGAGCCTTTGCATTGAGGGCTATGTGAAAACGGCTGTGGCGCTGAAGTTGCCTGTGAATGTGGAGTTGGT
Source organism: Ochotona princeps (assembly GCF_030435755.1). Classification (NCBI taxonomy): domain Eukaryota; kingdom Metazoa; phylum Chordata; class Mammalia; order Lagomorpha; family Ochotonidae; genus Ochotona; species Ochotona princeps. The sequence continues at coordinate 21,748 of NW_026701008.1, forward strand.
GGCATGTGAAACCCGCATGTGGAGCATTCATTTGTGTATGATGCTCTACCAGGTTCATTCCTAGATAATGCACTCAAAGGGCACTAAGCATAGAGTGTGAAAACTGAGTTTCCTTGAGAGCTGCTTGGAAGCCTGATGGTGTGTGAAGTTAGTGAGCCAAATGGAGTTGTTCTCCCACAAGAACCACTCGGCTGATCCTTTTCCAATATGCCCTGCACCAACATGCAGTGTTTCCTTGATTGAATTAGCTCTCACACCAATATTTGCGTCTAGAGCCTTTGCATTGAGGGCTATCTGAAAACGGCTGTGGCGCTGAAGTTGCCTGTGAATGTGGAGTTGGTGGCATGTGAAACCCGCATGTGGAGCATTCGTTTGTGTGGGATGCTCACCAAGCTTCATTTCACTCCTAGGCACTCAAAGGGCACTAAGCATAGAGTGTGAAAACTGAGTTTCCTTGAGAGCTAATTGGAAGCCTGATGGTGTGTGAAGTTAGTGGGCCAAATGGAGTTGTTCTCCCACAAGAACCACTCGGCTGATCCTTCTTCAATATGCCCTTCACCAACATGCAGTGTTTCCTTGATTGAATTAGCTCTCACACAAATATTTGCATCTAGACCCTTTGCATTGAGGGCTATCTGAAAACGGCTGTTGCGCTGAAGTTGCCTGTGAATGTGGAGTTGGTGGCATGTGAAACCCGCATGTGGAGCATTCGTTTGTGTGGGATGCTCACCAAGCTTCTTTTCACTCCTAGGCACTCAAAGTGCACTAAGCATAGAGTGTGAAAACTGAGTTTCCTTGAGAGCTGCTTGGAAACCTGATGGTGTGTGAAGTTAGTGAGCCAAATGGAGTTGTTCTCCAACAAGAACCACTCGGCTGATCCTTCTTCAATATGCCCTTCACCAACATGCAGAGTTTCCTTGATTGAATTAGCTCTCACACCAATATTTGTGTCTAGAGCCTTTGCATTGAGGGCTGTTTGAAAACGGCTGTGGCGCTGAAGTTGCCTGTGAATGTGGAGTTGGTGGCATGTGAAACCCGCATGTGGAGCATTCGTTTGTGTGGGATGCTCTACCAGGTTCATTCCTAGATAATGCACTCAAAGGGCACTAAGCATAGAGTGTGAAAACTGAGTTTCCTTGAGAGCTGCTTGGAAGCCTGATGGTGTGTGAAGTTAGTGAGCCAAATGGAGTTGTTCTCCCACAAGAACCACTCGGCTGATCCTTCTTCAATATGCCCTTCACCAACATGCAGTGTTTCCTTGATTGAATTAGCTCTCTCACGAATATTTGCGTCTAGAGCCTTTGCATTGAGGGCTATCTGAAAACGGCTGTGGCACTGAAGTTGCCTGTGAATGTGGAGTTGGTGGCATGTGAAACCCGCATGTGGAGCATTCGTTTGTGTGGGATGCTCTCCAATTTCATTTCAGTCCTAGGCACTCAAAGGGCACTAAGCATAGAGTGTGAAAACTGAGTTTCCTTGAGAGCTGCTTGGAAGCCTGATGGTGTGTGAAGTTAGTGAGCCAAATGGAGTTGTTCTCCCACAAGAACCACTCGGCTGATCCTTCTTCAATATGCCCTTCACCAACATGCAGTGTTTCCTTGATTGAATTAGCTCTCACAAAAATACTTGCGTCTAGAGCCTTTGCATTGAGGGCTATCTGAAAACGGCTGTGGCGCTGAAGTTGCCTGAGAATGTCTAATTGGTGGCATGTGAAACCCGCATGTGGAGCATTCGTGTGTGTGGGATGCTCTACCAGGTTCATTCCTAGATAATGCACTCAAAGGGCACTAAGCATAGAGTGTGAAAACTGAGTTTCCTTGAGAGCTGCTTGGAAGCCTGATGGTGTGTAAAATTAGTGAGCCAAATGGAGTTGTTCTCCCACAAGAACCACTCGGCTGATCCTTCTTCAATATGCCCTTCACCAACATGCAGTGTTTCCTTGATTGAATTAGCTCTCACACCAATATTTGCGTCTAGAGCCTTTGCATTGAGGGCTATCTGAAAACGGCTGTGGCACTGAAGTTGCCTGTGAATGTGGAGTTGGTGGCATGTGAAACCCGCATGTGGAGCATTCGTTTGTGTGGGATGCTCTCCAATTTCATTTCAGTCCTAGGCACTCAAAGGGCACTAAGCATAGAGTGTGAAAACTGAGTTTCCTTGAGAGCTGCTTGGAAGCCTGATGGTGTGTGAAGTTAGTGAGCCAAATGGAGTTGTTCTCCCACAAGAACCACTCGGCTGATCCTTCTTCAATATGCCCTTCACCAACATGCAGTGTTTCCTTGATTGAATTAGCTCTCACAAAAATACTTGCGTCTAGAGCCTTTGCATTGAGGGCTATGTGAAAACGGCTGTGGCGCTGAAGTTGCCTGAGAATGTGGAGTTGGTGGCATGTGAAACCCGCATGTGGAGCATTCGTTTGTGTGGGATGCTCACCAAGCTTCATTTCAGTCCTAGGCACTCAAAGGGCACTAAGCATAGAGTGTGAAAACTGAGTTTCCTTGAGAGCTGCTTGGAAGCCTGATGGTGTGTGAAGTTAGTGAGCCAAATGGAGTTGTTCTCCCACAAGAACCACTCGGCTGATTCTTCATCTATATGCGCTTCACCAACATGCAGTGTTTCCTTGATTGAATTAGCTCTCACACCAATATTTGCATCTAGAGCCTTTGCATTGAGGGCTATCTGAAAACGGCTGTGGCGCTGAAGTTGCCTGTGAATGTGGAGTTGGTGGCATGTGAAACCCGCATGTGGAGCATTCGTGTGTGTGGGATGCTCTACGAGGTTCATTCCTAGATAATGCACTCAAAGGGCACTAAGCATAGAGTGTGAAAACTGAGTTTCCTTGAGAGCTGCTTGGAAGCCTGATGGTGTGTGAAGTTAGTGAGCCAAATGGAGTTGTTCTCCCACAAGAACCACTCGGCTGATCCTTCTTCAATATGCCCTTCACCAACATGCAGTGTTTCCTTGATTGAATTAGCTCTCACAAAAATACTTGCGTCTAGAGCCTTTGCATTGAGGGCTATCTGAAAACGGCTGTGGCGCTGAAGTTGCCTGAGAATGTGGAGTTGGTGGCATGTGAAACCCGCATGTGGAGCATTCGTTTGTGTGGGATGCTCACCAAGCTTCATTTCACTCCTAGGCACTCAAAGTGCACTAAGCATAGAGTGTGAAAACTGAGTTTCCTTGAGAGCTGCTTGGAAACCTGATGGTGTGTGAAGTTAGTGAGCCAAATGGAGTTGTTCTCCCACAAGAACCACTCGGCTGATCCTTCTTCAATATGCCCTTCACCAACATGCAGTGTTTCCTTGATTGAATTAGCTCTCTCACGAATATTTGCGTCTAGAGCCTTTGCATTGAGGGCTATCTGAAAACGGCTGTGGCGCTGAAGTTGCCTGAGAATGTCTAATTGGTGGCATGTGAAACCCGCATGTGGAGCATTCGTGTGTGTGGGATGCTCTACCAGGTTCATTCCTAGATAATGCACTCAAAGGGCACTAAGCATAGAGTGTGAAAACTGAGTTTCCTTGAGAGCTGCTTGGAAGCCTGATGGTGTGTGAAATTAGTGAGCCAAATGGAGTTGTTCTCCCACAAGAACCACTCGGCTGATCCTTCTTCAATATGCCCTTCACCAACATGCAGTGTTTCCTTGATTGAATTAGCTCTCACACCAATATTTGCGTCTAGAGCCTTTGCATTGAGGGCTATCTGAAAACGGCTGTGGCACTGAAGTTGCCTGTGAATGTGGAGTTGGTGGCATGTGAAACCCGCATGTGGAGCATTCGTTTGTGTGGGATGCTCTCCAATTTCATTTCAGTCCTAGGCACTCAAAGGGCACTAAGCATAGAGTGTGAAAACTGAGTTTCCTTGAGAGCTGCTTGGAAGCCTGATGGTGTGTGAAGTTAGTGAGACAAATGGAGTTGTTCTCCCACAAGAGCCACTCGGCTGATCCTTCTTCAATATGCCCTTCACCAACATGCAGTGTTTCCTTGATTGAATTAGCTCTCACACCAATATTTGCGTCTAGAAGCTTTGCATTGAGGGCTATCTGAAAACGGCTGTGGCGCTGAAGTTGCCTGAGATTGTCTAATTGGTGGCATGTGAAACCCGCATGTGGAGCATTTGTTTGTGTGGGATGCTCGCCAAGCTTCATTTCAGTCCTAGGCACTCAAAGATCACTACGCCTAGAGTGTGAAAACTGAGTTTCCTTGAGAGCTGCTTGGAAGCCTGATGGTGTGTGAAGTTAGTGAGCCAAATGGAGTTGTTCTCCAACAAGAACCACTCGGCTGATCCTTCTTCAATATGCCCTTCACCAACATGCAGTGTTACCTTGATTGAATTAGCTCTCACACCAATATTTGCGTCTAGAGCCTTTGCATTGAGGGCTATCTGAAAACGGCTGTGGCGCTGAAGTTGCCTAAGAATGTGGAGTTGGTGGCATGTGAAACCCGCATGTGGAGCATTCGTTTGTCTGGGATGCTCTCCAAGCTTCATTTCAGTCCTAGGCACTCAAAGGGCACTAAGCATAGAGTGTGAAAACTGAGTTTCCTTGAGAGCTGCTTGGAAGCCTGATGGTGTGTGAAGTTAGTGAGCCAAATGGAGTTGTTCTCCCAGAAGAACCACTCGGCTGATCCTTCTTCAATATGCCCTTCACCAACATGCAGTGTTTCCTTGATTGAATTAACTCTCACACCAATATTTGCGTCTAGAGCCTTTGCATTGAGGGCTATGTGAAAACGGCTGTGGCGCTGAAGTTGCCTGTGAATGTGGAGTTGGTGGCATGTGAAACCCGCATGTGGAGCATTCGTTTGTGTGGGATGCTCTACCAGGTTCATTCCTAGATAATGCACTCAAAGGGCACTAAGCATAGAGTGTGAAAACTGAGTTTCCTTGAGAGCTGCTTGGAAGCCTGATGGTGTGTGAAGTTAGTGAGCCAAATGGAGTTGTTCTCCCACAAGAACCACTCGCCTGATTCTTCTTCAATATGCCCTTCACCAACATGCAGTGTTTCCTTGATTGAATTAGCTCTCACACCAATATTTCCCTCTAGAGCCTTTGCATTGAGGGCTATCTGAAAACGGCTGTGGCGCTGTAGTTTCCTGTGAATGTGGAGTTGGTGGCATGTGAAACCCGCATGCGGAGCATTCGTTTGTGTGGGATGCTCTACCAGGTTCATTCCTAGATAATGCACTCAAAGTGCACTAAGCATAGAGTGTGAAAACTGAGTTTCCTTGAGAGCTGCTTGGAAGCCTGATGGTGTGTGAAGTTAGTGAGCCAAATGGAGTTGTTCTCCCACAAGAACCACTCGGCTGATCCTTCTTCAATATGCCCTTCATCATCATGCAGTGTTTCCTTGATTGAATTAGCTCTCACACCAATATTTGCGTCTAGAGCCTTTGCATTGAGGGCTATCTGAAAACGGCTGTGGCGCTGAAGTTGCCTGTGAATGTGGAGTTGGTGGCATGTGAAACCCGCATGTGGAGCATTCATTTGTGTATGATGCTCTACCAGGTTCATTCCTAGATAATGCACTCAAAGGGCACTAAGCATAGAGTGTGAAAACTGAGTTTCCTTGAGAGCTGCTTGGAAGCCTGATGGTGTGTGAAGTTAGTGAGCCAAATGGAGTTGTTCTCCCACAAGAACCACTCGGCTGATCCTTTTCCAATATGCCCTGCACCAACATGCAGTGTTTCCTTGATTGAATTAGCTCTCACACCAATATTTGCGTCTAGAGCCTTTGCATTGAGGGCTATCTGAAAACGGCTGTGGCGCTGAAGTTGCCTGATGATGTTGAGTTGGTGGCATGTGAAACCCGCATGTGGAGCATTCGTTTGTGTGGGATGCTCTACCAGGTTCATTCCTAGATAATGCACTCAAAGGGCACTAAGCATAGAGTGTGAAAACTGAGTTTCCTTGAGAGCTACTTGGAAGCCTGATGGTGTGTGAAGTTAGTGGGCCAAATGGAGTTGTTCTCCCACAAGAACCACTCGGCTGATCCTTCTTCAATATGCCCTTCACCAACATGCAGTGTTTCCTTGATTGAATTAGCTCTCACACAAATATTTGCATCTAGACCCTTTGCATTGAGGGCTATCTGAAAACGGCTGTTGCGCTGAAGTTGCCTGTGAATGTGGAGTTGGTGGCATGTGAAACCGGCATGTGGAGCATTCGTTTGTCTGGGATGCTCTACCAGGTTCATTCCTAGATAATGCACTCAAAGTGCACTAAGCATAGAGTGTGAAAACTGAGTTTCCTTAAGAGCTGCTTGGAAGCCTGATGCTGTGTGAAGTTAGTGAGCCAAATGGAGTTGTTCTCCCACAAGAACCACTCGGCTGATCCTTCTTCAATATGCCCTTCACCAACATGCAGTGTTTCCTTGATTGAATTAGCTCTCACAAAAATACTTGCGTCTAGAGCCTTTGCATTGAGGGCTATCTGAAAACGGCTGTGGCGCTGAAGTTGCCTGAGAATGTGGAGTTGGTGGCATGTGAAACCCGCATGTGGAGCATTCGTTTGTGTGGGATGCTCACCAAGCTTCTTTTCACTCCTAGGCACTCAAAGTGCACTAAGCATAGAGTGTGAAAACTGAGTTTCCTTGAGAGCTGCTTGGAAACCTGATGGTGTGTGAAGTTAGTGAGCCAAATGGAGTTGTTCTCCCACAAGAACCACTCGGCTGATCCTTCTTCAATATGCCCTGCACCAACATGCAGTGTTTCCTTGATTGAATTAGCTCTCACACCAATATTTCCCTCTAGAGCCTTTGCATTGAGGGCTGTTTGAAAACGGCTGTGGCGCTGAAGTTGCCTGTGAATGTGGAGTTGGTGGCATGTGAAACCCGCATGTGGAGCATTCGTTTGTGTGGGATGCTCTACCATGTTCATTCCTAGATAATGCACTCAAAGGGCACTAAGCATAGAGTGTGAAAACTGAGTTTCCTTGAGAGCTGCTTGGAAGCCTGATGGTGTGTGAAGTTAGTGAGCCAAATGGAGTTGTTCTCCCACAAGAACCACTCGGCTGATTCTTCATCTATATGCGCTTCACCAACATGCAGTGTTTCCTTGATTGAATTAGCTCTCACACCAATATTTGCGTCTAGAGCCTTTGCATTGAGGGCTATCTGAAAACGGCTGTGGCGCTGAAGTTGCCTGTGAATGTGGAGTTGGTGGCATGTGAAACCCGCATGTGGAGCATTCGTGTGTGTGGGATGCTCTACCAGGTTCATTCCTAGATAATGCACTCAAAGGGCACTAAGCATAGAGTGTGAAAACTGAGTTTCCTTGAGAGCTGCTTGGAAGCCTGATGGTGTGTGAAGTTAGTGAGCCAAATGGAGTTGTTCTCCCACAAGAACCACTCGGCTGATCCTTCTTCAATATGCCCTTCACCAACATGCAGTGTTTCCTTGATTGAATTAGCTCTCACACCAATATTTGCGTCTAGAGCCTTTGCATTGAGGGCTATCTGAAAACGGCTGTGGCACTGAAGTTGCCTGTGAATGTGGAGTTGGTGGCATGTGAAACCCGCATGTGGAGCATTCGTTTGTGTGGGATGCTCTCCAATTTCATTTCAGTCCTAGGCACTCAAAGTGCACTAAGCATAGAGTGTGAAAACTGAGTTTCCTTGAGAGCTGCTTGGAAGCCTGATGGTGTGTGAAGTTAGTGAGCCAAATGGAGTTGTTCTCCCACAAGAACCACTCGGCTGATCCTTCTTCAATATGCCCTTCACCAACATGCAGTGTTTCCTTGATTGAATTAGCTCTCACAAAAATACTTGCGTCTAGAGCCTTTGCATTGAGGGCTATCGGAAAACGGCTGTGGCGCTGAAGTTGCCTGAGAATGTGGAGTTGGTGGCATGTGAAACCCGCATGTGGAGCATTCGTTTGTGTGGGATGCTCACCAAGCTTCATTGCAGTCCTAGGCACTCAAAGGGCACTAAGCATAGAGTGTGAAAACTGAGTTTCCTTGAGAGCTGCTTGGAAGCCTGATGGTGTGTGAAGTTAGTGAGCCAAATGGAGTTGTTCTCCCACAAGAACCACTCGGCTGATTCTTCATCTATATGCGCTTCACCAACATGCAGTGTTTCCTTGATTGAATTAGCTCTCACACCAATATTTGCATCTAGAGCCTTTGCATTGAGGGCTATCTGAAAACGGCTGTGGCGCTGAAGTTGCCTGTGAATGTGGAGTTGGTGGCATGTGAAACCCGCATGTGGAGCATTCGTGTGTGTGGGATGCTCTACCAGGTTCATTCCTAGATAATGCACTCAAAGGGCACTAAGCATAGAGTGTGAAAACTGAGTTTCCTTGAGAGCTGCTTGGAAGCCTGATGGTGTGTGAAGTTAGTGAGCCAAATGGAGTTGTTCTCCCACAAGAACCACTCGGCTGATCCTTCTTCAATATGCCCTTCACCAACATGCAGTGTTTCCTTGATTGAATTAGCTCTCACACCAATATTTGCATCTAGAGCCTTTGCATTGAGGGCTATCTGAAAACGGCTGTGGCGCTGAAGTTGCCTGTGAATGTGGAGTTGGTGGCATGTGAAACCCGCATGTGGAGCATTCGTTTGTGTGGGATGCTGACCAAGCTTCATTTCACTCCTAGGCACTCAAAGTGCACTAAGCATAGAGTGTGAAAACTGAGTTTCCTTGAGAGCTGCTTGGAAACCTGATGGTGTGTGAAGTTAGTGAGCCAAATGGAGTTGTTCTCCCACAAGTACCACTCGGCTGATCCTTCTTCAATATGCCCTTCACCAACATGCAGTGTTTCCTTGATTGAATTAGCTCTCACACCAATATTTGCGTCTAGAGCCTTTGCATTGAGGGCTATCTGAAAACGGCTGTGGCGCTGAAGTTGCCTGAGAATGTGGAGTTGGTGGCATGTGAAACCCGCATGTGGAGCATTCGTTTGTGTGGGATGCTCACCAAGCTTCATTTCACTCCTAGGCACTCAAAGTGCACTAAGCATAGAGTGTGAAAACTGAGTTTCCTTGAGAGCTGCTTGGAAACCTGATGGTGTGTGAAGTTAGTGAGCCAAATGGAGTTGTTCTCCCACAAGAACCACTCGGCTGATCCTTCTTCAATATGCCCTGCACCAACATGCAGTGTTTCCTTGATTGAATTAGCTCTCACAAAAATACTTGCGTCTAGAGCCTTTGCATTGAGGGCTATGTGAAAACGGCTGTGGCGCTGAAGTTGCCTGAGAATGTGGAGTTGGTGGCATGTGAAACCCGCATGTGGAGCATTCGTTTGTGTGGGATGCTCACCAAGCTTCATTATAGTCCTAGGCACTCAAAGGGCACTAAGCATAGAGTGTGAAAACTGAGTTTCCTTGAGAGCTGCTTGGAAGCCTGATGGTGTGTGAAGTTAGTGAGCCAAATGGAGTTGTTCTCCCACAAGAACCACTCGGCTGATCCTTCTTCAATATGCCCTTCACCAACATGCAGAGTTTCCTTCATTGAATTAGCTCTCGCACCAATATTTGCATCTAGAGCCTTTGCATTGAGGGCTATCTGAAAACGGCTGTTGCGCTGAAGTTGCCTGTGAATGTGGAGTTGGTGGCATGTGAAACCCGCATGTGGAGCATTCGTTTGTGTGGGATGCTCACCAAGCTTCATTTCACTCCTAGGCACTCAAAGTGCACTAAGCATAGAGTGTGAAAACTGAGTTTCCTTGAGAGCTGCTTGGAAGCCTGATGGTGTGTGAAGTTAGTGAGCCAAATGGAGTTGTTCTCCCACAAGAACCACTCGGCTGATCCTTCTTCAATATGCCCTGCACCAACATGCAGTGTTTCCTAGATTGAATTAGCTCTCACACCAATATTTGCGTCTAGAGCCTTTGCATTGAGGGCTATTTGAAAACGGCTGTGGCGCTGAAGTTGCCTGTGAATGTGGAGTTGGTGGCATGTGAAACCCGCATGTGGAGCATTCGTTTGTGTGGGATGCTCACCAAGCTTCATTTCAGTCCTAGGCACTCAAAGTGCACTAAGCATAGAGTGTGAAAACTGAGTTTCCTTGAGAGCTGCTTGTAAGCCTGACGGTGTGTCAAGTTAGTGGGCCAAAAGTAGTTGTTCTCCCACAAGAACCACTCGGCTGATCCTTCTTTAATACGCCCTTCACCAACATGCAGTGTTTCCTTGATTGAATTAGCTCTCACACCAATATTTGCATCTAGAGCCTTTGCATTGAGGGCTATCTGAAAACGGCTGTGGCACTGAAGTTGCCTGAGAATGTGGAGTTGGTGGCATGTGAAACCCGCATGGGGAGCATTCGTTTGTGTGGGATGCTCACCAAGCTTCATTGCAGTCCTAGGCACTCAAAGGGCACTAAGCATAGAGTGTGAAAACTGAGTTTCCTTGAGAGCTGCTTGGAAGCCTGATGGTGTGTGAAGTTAGTGAGCCAAATGGAGTTGTTCTCCCACAAGAACCACTCGGCTGATTCTTCATCTATATGCGCTTCACCAACATGCAGTGTTTCCTTGATTGAATTAGCTCTCACACCAATATTTGCATCTAGAGCCTTTGCATTGAGGGCTATCTGAAAACGGCTGTGGCACTGAAGTTGCCTGTGAATGTGGAGTTGGTGGCATGTGAAACCCGCATGTGGAGCATTCGTGTGTGTGGGATGCTCTACCAGGTTCATTCCTAGATAATGCACTCAAAGGGCACTAAGCATAGAGTGTGAAAACTGAGTTTCCTTGAGAGCTGCTTGGAAGCCTGATGGTGTGTGAAGTTAGTGAGCCAAATGGAGTTGTTCTCCCACAAGAACCACTCGGCTGATCCTTCTTCAATATGCCCTTCACCAACATGCAGTGTTTCCTTGATTGAATTAGCTCTCACACCAATATTTGCATCTAGAGCCTTTGCATTGAGGGCTATCTGAAAACGGCTGTGGCGCTGAAGTTGCCTGTGAATGTGGAGTTGGTGGCATGTGAAACCCGCATGTGGAGCATTCGTTTGTGTGGGATGCTGACCAAGCTTCATTTCACTCCTAGGCACTCAAAGTGCACTAAGCATAGAGTGTGAAAACTGAGTTTCCTTGAGAGCTGCTTGGAAACCTGATGGTGTGAGAAGTTAGTGAGCCAAATGGAGTTGTTCTCCCACAAGAACCACTCGGCTGATCCTTCTTCAATATGCCCTTCACCAACATGCAGTGTTTCCTTGATTGAATTAGCTCTCACACCAATATTTGCGTCTAGAGCCTTTGCATTGAGGGCTATTTGAAAACGGCTGTGGCGCTGAAGTTGCCTGAGAATGTGGAGTTGGTGGCATGTGAAACCCGCATGTGGAGCATTCGTTTGTGTGGGATGCTCACCAAGCTTCATTTCACTCCTAGGCACTCAAAGTGCACTAAGCATAGAGTGTGAAAACTGAGTTTCCTTGAGAGCTGCTTGGAAACCTGATGGTGTGTGAAGTTAGTGAGCCAAATGGAGTTGTTCTCCCACAAGAACCACTCAGCTGATCCTTCTTGAATATGCCCTGCACCAACATGCAGTGTTTCCTTGATTGAATTAGCTCTCACAAAAATACTTGCGTCTAGAGCCTTTGCATTGAGGGCTATGTGAAAACGGCTGTGGCGCTGAAGTTGCCTGAGAATGTGGAGTTGGTGGCATGTGAAACCCGCATGTGGAGCATTCGTTTGTGTGGGATGCTCACCAAGCTTCATTATAGTCCTAGGCACTCAAAGAGCACTAAGCATAGAGTGTGAAAACTGAGTTTCCTTGAGAGCTGCTTGGAAGCCTGATGGTGTGTGAAGTTAGTGAGCCAAATGGAGTTGTTCTCCCACAAGAACCACTCGGCTGATTCTTCATCTATATGCGCTTCACCAACATGCAGTGTTTCCTTGATTGAATTAGCTCTCACACAAATATTTGCATCTAGACCCTTTGCATTGAGGGCTATCTGAAAACGGCTGTGGCGCTGAAGTTGCCTGTGAATGTGGAATTGGTGGCATGTGAAACCCGCATGTGGAGCATTCGTGTTTGTGGGATGCTCTACCAGGTTCATTCCTAGATAATGCACTCAAAGGGCACTAAGCATAGAGTGTGAAAACTGAGTTTCCTTGAGAGCTGCTTGGAAGCCTGATGGTGTGTGAAGTTAGTGAGCCAAATGGAGTTGTTCTCCCACAAGAACCACTCGGCTGATCCTTCTTCAATATGCCCTTCACCAACATGCAGAGTTTCCTTGATTGAATTAGCTCTCACACCAATATTTGCATCTAGAGCCTTTGCATTGAGGGCTATCTGAAAACGGCTGTTGCGCTGAAGTTGCCTGTGAATGTGGAGTTGGTGGCATGTGAAACCCCGCATGTGGAGCATTCGTTTGTGTGGGATGCTCACCAAGCTTCATTTCACTCCTAGGCACTCAAAGTGCACTAAGCATAGAGTGTGAAAACTGAGTTTCCTTGAGAGCTGCTTGGAAGCCTGATGGTGTGTGAAGTTAGTGAGCCAAATGGAGGTTGTTCTCCCACAAGAACCACTCGGCTGATCCTTCTTCAATATGCCCTGCACCAACATGCAGTGTTTCCTAGATTGAATTAGCTCTCACACCAATATTTGCGTCTAGAGCCTTTGCATTGAGGGCTATTTGAAAACGGCTGTGGCGCTGAAGTTGCCTGTGAATGTGGAGTTGGTGGCATGTGAAACCCGCATGTGGAGCATTCGTTTGTGTGGGATGCTCACCAAGCTTCATTTCACTCCTAGGCACTCAAAGTGCACTAAGCATAGAGTGTGAAAACTGAGTTTCCTTGAGAGCTGCTTGTAAGCCTGACGGTGTGTCAAGTTAGTGGGCCAAATGTAGTTGTTCTCCCACAAGAACCACTCGGCTGATACTTCTTTAATACGCCCTTCACCAACATGCAGTGTTTCCTTGATTGAATTAGCTCTCACACCAATATTTGCATCTAGAGCCTTTGCATTGAGGGCTATCTGAAAACGGCTGTGGCACTGAAGTTGCCTGAGAATGTGGAGTTGGTGGCATGTGAAACCCGCATGTGCAGCATTCGTTTGTGTGGGATGCTCTCCAAGCTTCATTTCAGTCCTAGGCACTCAAAGGGCACTAAGCATAGAGTGTGAAAACTGAGTTTCCTTGAGAGCTGCTTGGAAGCCTGGTGGTGTGTGAAGTTAGTGAGCCAAATGTAGTTGTTCTCCCACAAGAACCACTCGGCTGATCCTTCTTCAATATGCCCTGCACCAACATGCAATGTTTCCTTGATTGAATTAGCTCTCACACCAATATTTGCGTCTAGAGCCTTTGCATTGAGGGCTATCTGAAAACGGCTTTGGCGCTGATGTTGCCTGTGAATGTGGAGTTGGTGGCATGTGAAACCCGCATGTGGAGCATTCGTTTGTGTGGGATGCTCTACCAGGTTCATTCCTAGATAATGCACTCAAAGGGCACTAAGCATAGAGTATGAAAACTGAGTTTCCTTGAGAGCTGCTTGGAAGCCTGATGGTGTGTGAAGTTAGTGAGCCAAATGGAGTTGTTCTCCCACAAGAACCACTCGGCTGATCCTTCTTCAATATGCCCTTCACCAACATGCAGAGTTTCCTTGATTGAATTAGCTCTCACAAAAATACTTGCGTCTAGAGCCTTTGCATTGAGGGCTATCTGAAAACGGCTGTGGCGCTGAAGTTGCCTGTGAATGTGGAGTTGGTGGCATGTGAAACCCGCATGGGGAGCATTCGTTTGTGTGGGATGCTCACCAAGCTTCATTTCACTTCTAGGCACTCAAAGGGCACTAAGCATAGAGTCTGAAAACTGAGTTTCCTTGAGAGCTGCTTGGAAGCCTGATGGTGTGTGAAGTTAGTGAGCCAAATGGAGTTGTTCTCCCACAAGAACCACTCGGCTGATCCTTCTTCAATATGCCCTTCACCAACATGCAGTGTTTCCTTAATTGAATTAGCTCTCACACCAATATTTGCGTCTAGAGCCTTTGCATTGAGGGCTATGTGAAAACGGCTGTGGCGCTGAAGTTGCCTGTGAATGTGGAGTTGGTGGCATGTGAAACCCGCATGTGCAGCATTCGTTTGTGTGGGATGCTCTACCAGGTTCATTCCTAGATAATGCACTCAAAGTGCACTAAGCATAGAGTGTGAAAACTGAGTTTCCTTGAGAGCTGCTTGGAAGCCTGATGGTGTGTGAAGTTAGTGAGCCAAATGGAGTTGTTCTCCCACAACAACCACTCGGCTGATCCTTCTTCGATATGCCCTTCACCAACATGCAGTGTCTCCTTGATTGAATTAGGTCTCACACCAATATTTGCGTCTAGAGCCTTTGCATTGAGGGCTATCTGAAAACGGCTGTGGCGCTGAAATTGACTGTGAATGTGGAGTTGCTGGCATGTGAAACCCGCATGTGGAGCATTCGTTTGTGTTGGATGCTCTACCAGGTTCATTTCAGTCCTAGGCACTCAAAGGGCACTAAGCATAGAGTGTGAAAACTGAGTTTCCTTGAGAGCTGCTTGGAAGCCTGATGGTGTGTGAAGTTAGTGAGCCAAATGGAGTTCTTCTCCCACAAGAACCACTCGGCTGATCCTTCTTCAATATGCCCTTCACCAACATGCAGTGTTTCCTAGATTGAATTAGCTCTCACACCAATATTTGCGTCTAGAGCCTTTGCATTGAGGGCTATGTGAAAACGGCTGTGGCGCTGAAGTTGCCTGTGAATGTGGAGTTGGTGGCATGTGAAACCCGCATGTGCAGCATTCGTTTGTGTGGGATGCTCACCAAGCTTCATTTCACTTCTAGGCACTCAAAGGGCACTAAGCATAGAGTGTGAAAACTGAGTTTCCTTGAGAGCTGCTTGGAAGCCTGATGGTGTGTGAAGTTAGTGAGCCAAATGGAGTTGTTCTCCCACAAGAACCACTCGGCTGATCCTTCTTCAATATGCCCTTCACCAACATGCAGTGTTTCCTTGATTGAATTAGCTCTCGCACCAATATTTGCATCTAGAGCCTTTGCATTGAGGGCTATGTGAAAATGGCTGTTGCGCTGAAGTTGCCTGTGAATGTGGAGTTGGTGGCATGTGAAACCCGCATGTGGAGCATTCGTTTGTGTGGGATGCTCTACCAGGTTCCTTCCTAGATAATGCACTCAAAGTGCACTAAGCATAGAGTGTGAAAACTGAGTTTCCTTGAGAGCTGCTTGGAAGCCTGATGGTGTGTGAAGTTAGTGAGCCAAATGGAGTTGTTCTCCCACAAGAACAACTCATCTGATCCTTCTTCAATATGCCCTGCACCAACATGCAGTGTTTCCTTGATTGAATTAGCTCTCACACCAATATTTGCGTCTAGAGCCTTTGCATTGAGGGCTATCTGAAAACGGCTTTGGCGCTGAAGTTGACTGAGAATGTGGAGTTGGTGGCATGTGAAACCCGCATGAGGAGCATTCGTTTGTGTGGGATGCTCTACCAGGTTCATTCCTACATGATGCACTGAAAGGGCACTAAGCATAGAGTGTGAAAACTGAGTTTCCTTGAGAGCTGCTTGGAAGCCTGATGGTGTGTGAAGTTAGTGAGCCAAATGGAGTTGTTCTCCCACAAGAACCACTCGGCTGATCCTTCTTCAATATGCCCTTCACCAAGATGCTTGTATCCTTGATTAAATTAGCTCTCACACCAATATTTGCGTCTAGAGCCTTTGCATTGAGGGCTATCTAAAACGGCTGTGGTGCTGAAGTTGCCTGTGAATGTGGAGTTGGTGGCATGTGAAACCCGCATGTGGAGCATTCGTTTCTGTGGGATGCTCACCAAGCTTCATTTCACTCCTAGGCACTCAAAGGGCACTAAGCATAGAGTGTGAAAACTGAGTTTCCTTGAGAGCTGCTTGGAAGCCTGATGGAGTGTGAAGTTAGTGAGCCAAATGGAGTTGTTCTCCCACAAGAACCACTCGGCTGATCCTTCTTCAATATGCCCTTCACCAACATGCAGTGTTTCCTTGATTGAATTAGCTCTCACACCAATATTTGCGTCTAGAGCCCTTGCATTGAGGGCTATCTGAAAACGGCTTTGGCGCTGAAGTTGCCTGTGAATGTGGAGTTGGTGGCATGTGAAACCCGCATGTGGAGCATGCGTTTCTGTGTGATGCTCTACCAGGTTCATTCTTAGATAATGCACTCAAAGGGCACTAAGCCTAGATTGTGAAAACTGAGGTTCCTTGAGAGATGCTTGGAAGCCTGATGGTGTGTGAAGTTAGTGAGCCAAATGGAGTTGTTCTCCCACAAGAACCACTCGGCTGGTCCTTCTTCAATATGCCCTTCACCAACATGCAGTGTTTCCCTTGATTGAATTAGCTCTCACACCAATATTTGCGTCTAGAGCCTTTGCATTGAGGGCTATCTGAAAACGGCTTTGGCGCTGATGTTGCCTGTGAATGTGGAGTTGGTGGCATGTGAAACCCGCATGTGGCGCATTCGTTTGTGTGGGATGCTCTACCAGGTTCATTCCTAGATAATGCACTCAAAGGGCACTAAGCATAGAGTATGAAAACTGAGTTTCCTTGAGAGCTGCTTGGAAGCCTGATGGTGTGTGAAGTTAGTGAGCCAAATGGAGTTGTTCTCCCACAAGAACCACTCGGCTGATCCTTCTTCAATATGCCCTTCACCAACATGCAGAGTTTCCTTGATTGAATTAGCTCTCACAAA
Source organism: Ochotona princeps (assembly GCF_030435755.1). Lineage (NCBI taxonomy): Eukaryota > Metazoa > Chordata > Mammalia > Lagomorpha > Ochotonidae > Ochotona > Ochotona princeps. Next base: position 38,371 of record NW_026701008.1, read on the forward strand.
AATACTTGCGTCTAGAGCCTTTGCATTGAGGGCTATCTGAAAACGGCTGTGGCGCTGAAGTTGCCTGTGAATGTGGAGTTGGTGGCATGTGAAACCCGCATGGGGAGCATTCGTTTGTGTGGGATGCTCACCAAGCTTCATTTCACTTCTAGGCACTCAAAGGGCACTAAGCATAGAGTCTGAAAACTGAGTTTCCTTGAGAGCTGCTTGGAAGCCTGATGGTGTGTGAAGTTAGTGAGCCAAATGGAGTTGTTCTCCCACAAGAACCACTCGGCTGATCCTTCTTCAATATGCCCTTCACCAACATGCAGTGTTTCCTTAATTGAATTAGCTCTCACACCAATATTTGCGTCTAGAGCCTTTGCATTGAGGGCTATGTGAAAACGGCTGTGGCGCTGAAGTTGCCTGTGAATGTGGAGTTGGTGGCATGTGAAACCCGCATGTGCAGCATTCGTTTGTGTGGGATGCTCTACCAGGTTCATTCCTAGATAATGCACTCAAAGTGCACTAAGCATAGAGTGTGAAAACTGAGTTTCCTTGAGAGCTGCTTGGAAGCCTGATGGTGTGTGAAGTTAGTGAGCCAAATGGAGTTGTTCTCCCACAACAACCACTCGGCTGATCCTTCTTCGATATGCCCTTCACCAACATGCAGTGTCTCCTTGATTGAATTAGGTCTCACACCAATATTTGCGTCTAGAGCCTTTGCATTGAGGGCTATCTGAAAACGGCTGTGGCGCTGAAATTGACTGTGAATGTGGAGTTGCTGGCATGTGAAACCCGCATGTGGAGCATTCGTTTGTGTTGGATGCTCTACCAGGTTCATTTCAGTCCTAGGCACTCAAAGGGCACTAAGCATAGAGTGTGAAAACTGAGTTTCCTTGAGAGCTGCTTGGAAGCCTGATGGTGTGTGAAGTTAGTGAGCCAAATGGAGTTCTTCTCCCACAAGAACCACTCGGCTGATCCTTCTTCAATATGCCCTTCACCAACATGCAGTGTTTCCTAGATTGAATTAGCTCTCACACCAATATTTGCGTCTAGAGCCTTTGCATTGAGGGCTATGTGAAAACGGCTGTGGCGCTGAAGTTGCCTGTGAATGTGGAGTTGGTGGCATGTGAAACCCGCATGTGCAGCATTCGTTTGTGTGGGATGCTCACCAAGCTTCATTTCACTTCTAGGCACTCAAAGGGCACTAAGCATAGAGTGTGAAAACTGAGTTTCCTTGAGAGCTGCTTGGAAGCCTGATGGTGTGTGAAGTTAGTGAGCCAAATGGAGTTGTTCTCCCACAAGAACCACTCGGCTGATCCTTCTTCAATATGCCCTTCACCAACATGCAGTGTTTCCTTGATTGAATTAGCTCTCGCACCAATATTTGCATCTAGAGCCTTTGCATTGAGGGCTATGTGAAAATGGCTGTTGCGCTGAAGTTGCCTGTGAATGTGGAGTTGGTGGCATGTGAAACCCGCATGTGGAGCATTCGTTTGTGTGGGATGCTCTACCAGGTTCCTTCCTAGATAATGCACTCAAAGTTCACTAAGCATAGAGTGTGAAAACTGAGTTTCCTTGAGAGCTGCTTGGAAGCCTGATGGTGTGTGAAGTTAGTGAGCCAAATGGAGTTGTTCTCCCACAAGAACAACTCATCTGATCCTTCTTCAATATGCCCTTCACCAACATGCAGTGTTTCCTTGATTGAATTAGCTCTCACACCAATATTTGCGTCTAGAGCCTTTGCATTGAGGGCTATCTGAAAACGGCTTTGGCGCTGAAGTTGA
>NW_026701009.1:0-61592 GCF_030435755.1 Ochotona princeps
TTGTGGCGCTGAAGTTGCCTGTGAATGTGGAGTTGGTGGCATGTGAAAACCCGCATGTGGAGCATTCGTTTGTGTGGGATGCTCTACCAGGTTCATTCCTAGATAATGCACTCAAAGGGCACTAAGCATAGAGTGTGAAAACTGAGTTTCCTTGAGAGCTGCTTGGAAGCCTGATGGTGTGTGAAGTTAGTGAGCCAAATGGAGTTGTTCTCCCACAAAAAACCACTCGGCTGATCCTTCTTCAATATGCCCTTCACCAACATGCAGTGTTTCCTTGATTGAATTAGCTCTCACACCAATATTTGTGTCTAGATCCTTTGCATTGAGGGCTATCTGAAAACGGCTGTGGCGCTGAAGCTGCCTGTCAATGTGGAGTTGGTGGCATGTGAAACCCGCATGTGGAGCATTCGTTTGTGTGGGATGCTCTACCAGGTTCATTTCAGTCCTAGGTACTCAAAGGGCACTAAGCATAGAGTGTGAAAACTGAGTTTCCTTGAGAGCTGCTTGGAAGCCTGATGGTGTGTGAAGTTAGTGAGTCAAATGGAGTTGTTCTCCCACTAAAAACCACCCGGCTGATCCTTCTTCAATTTGCCCTTCACCAACATGCAGTGTTTCCTGGATTGAATTAGCTCTCACACCAATATTTGCGTCTAGAGCCTTTGCATTGAGGGCTATCTGAAAACGGCTGTGGCGCTGAAGTTGCCTGTGAATGTGGAGTTGGTGGCATGTGAAACCCGCATGTGGAGCATTCGTTTGTGTGGGATGCTCACCAAGCTTCATTTCAGTCCTAGGCACTCAAAGGGCACTAAGCATAGAGTGTGAAAACTGAGTTTCCTTGAGAGCTGCTTGGAAGCCTGATGGTGTGTGAAGTTAGTGAGCCAAATGGAGTTGTTCTCCCACAAGAACCACTCGGCTGATCCTTCTTCAATATGCCCTTCACCAACATGCAGTGTTTCCTTGATTGAATTAGCTCTCACACCAATATTTGCGTCTAGAGCCTTTGCATTGAGGGCTATCTGAAAACGGCTGTGGTGCTGAATTTGCCTGTGAATGTGGAGTTGGTGGCATGTGAAACCGGCATGTGGAGCATTCGTTTGTGTGGGATGCTCTACCAGGTTCATTCCTAGATAATGCACTCAAAGGGCACTAAGCATAGAGTGTGAAAACTGAGTTTCCTTGAGAGCTGCTTGGAAGCCTGATGGTGTGTGAAGTTGGTGAGCCAAATGGAGTTGTCATCCAACAAGAACCACTCGGCTGATCCTTCTTCAATATGCCCTTCACCAACATGCAGTGTTTCCTTGATTGAATTAGCTCTCACACCAATATTTGTGTCTAGAGCCTTTGCATTGAGGGTTCTCTGAAAACGGCTGTGGCGCTGAAGTTGCCTGTGAATGTGGAGTTGGTGGCATGTGAAAACCCGCATGTGGAGCATTCGTTTGTGTGGCATGCTCTACCAGGTTCATTCCTAGATAATGCACTCAAAGGGCACTAAGCATAGAGTGTGAAAACTGAGTTTCCTTGAGAGCTGCTTGGAAGCCTGATGGTGTGTGAAGTTAGTGAGCCAAATGGAGTTGTTCTCCCACAAAAAACCACTCGGCTGATCCTTCTTCAATATGCCCTTCACCAACATGCAGTGTTTCCTTGATTGAATTAGCTCTCACACCAATATTTGTGTCTAGAGCCTTTGCATTGAGGGCTATCTGAAAACGGCTGTGGCGCTGAAGCTGCCTGTCAATGTGGAGTTGGTGGCATGTGAAACCCGCATGTGGAGCATTCGTTTGTGTGGGATGCTCTACCAGGTTCATTTCAGTCCTAGGCACTCAAAGGGCACTAAGCATAGAGTGTGAAAACTGAGTTTCCTTGAGAGCTGCTTGGAAGCCTGATGGTGTGTGAAGTTAGTGAGTCAAATGGAGTTGTTCTCCCACTAAAAACCACTCGGCTGATCCTTCTTCAATATGCCCTTCACCAACATGCAGTGTTTCCTGGATTGAATTAGCTCTCACACCAATATTTGCGTCTAGAGCCTTTGCATTGAGGGCTATCTGAAAACGGCTGTGGCGCTGAAGTTGCCTGTGAATGTGGAGTTGGTGGCATGTGAAACCCGCATGTGGAGCATTCGTTTGTGTGGGATGCTCACCAAGCTTCATTTCAGTCCTAGGCACTCAAAGGGCACTAAGCATAGAGTGTGAAAACTGAGTTTCCTTGAGAGCTGCTTGGAAGCCTGATGGTGTGTGAAGTTAGTGAGCCAAATGGAGTTGTTCTCCCACAAGAACCACTCGGCTGATCCTTCTTCAATATGCCCTTCACCAACATGCAGTGTTTCCTTGATTGAATTAGCTCTCACACCAATATTTGTGTCTAGAGCCTTTGCATTGAGGGCTATCTGAAAACAGCTGTGGTGCTGAAGTTGCCTGTCAATGTGGAGTTGGTGGCATGTGAAACCCGCATGTGGAGCATTCGTTTGTGTGGGATGTTCTACCAGGTTCATTCCTAGATAATGCACTCAAAGGGCACTAAGCATAGAGTGTGAAAACTGAGTTTCCTTGAGAGCTGCTTGGAAGCCCGATGGTGTGTGAAGTTAGTGAGCCAAATGGAGTTGTTCTCCCACAAAAAACCACTCGGCTGATACTTCTTCAATATGCCCTTCACCAACATGCAGTGTTTCCTTGATTGAATTAGCTCTCACACCAATATTTGCGTCTAGAGCCTTTGCATTGAGGGCTATCTGAAAACGGCTGTGGCGCTGAAGTTGCCTGTGAATGTGGAGTTGGTGGCATGTGAAACCCGCATGTGGAGCATTCGTTTGTGTGTGATGCTCTACCAGGTTCATTCCTAGATAATGCACTCAAAGGGCACTAAGCATAGAGTGTGAAAACTGAGTTTCGTTGAGAGCTGCTTGGAAGCCTGATGGTGTGTGAAGTTGGTGAGCCAAATGGAGTTGTTCTCCCACAAGAACCACTCGACTGATCCTTCTTCAATATGCCCTTCACCAACATGCAGTGTTTCCTTGATTGAATTAGCTCTCACACCAATATTTGCGTCTAGAGCCTTTGCATTGAGGGCTATCTGAAAACGGCTGTGGCGCTGAAGTTGCCTGTGAATGTGGAGTTGGTGGCATGTGAAACCCGCATGTGGAGCATTCGTTTGTGTGGGATGCTCACCAAGCTTCATGTCAGTCCTAGGTACTCAAAGGGCACTAAGCATAGAGGGTGAAAACTGAGTTTCCTTGAGAGCTGCTTGGAAGCCTGATGTTGTGTGAAGTTAGTGAGCCAAATGGAGTTGTTCTCCCACAAGAACCACTCGGCTGATCCTTCTTCAATATGCACTTCACCAACATGCAGTGTTTCCTTGATTGAATTAGCTCTCACACCAATATTTGCGTCTAGAGCCTTTGCATTGAGGGCTATCTGAAAACGGCTGTGGTGCTGAATTTGCCTGTGAATGTGGAGTTGGTGGCATGTGAAACCCGCATGTGGAGCATTCGTTTGTGTGGGATGCTCACCATGCTTCATTTCAGTCCTAGGTACTCAAAGGGCACTAAGCATAGAGTGTGAAAACTGAGTTTCCTTGAGAGCTGCTTGGATGCCTGATGGTGTGTGAAGTTAGTGAGCCAAATGGAGTTGTTCTCCCACAAGAACCACTCGGCTAATCCTTCTTCAATATGCCCTTCACCAACATGCAGTGTTTCCTTGATTGAATTAGCTCTCACACCAATATTTGCGTCTAGAGCCTTTGCATTGAGGGCTCTCTGAAAACGGCTGTGTCGCTGAAGTTGCCTGTGAATGTGGAGTTGGTGGCATGTGAAACCCGCATGTGGAGCATTCGTTTGTGTGGGATGCTCTACCAGGTTCATTCCTAGATAATGCACTCAAAGGGCACTAAGCATAGAGTGTGAAAACTGAGTTTCCTTGAGAGCTGCTTGGAAGCCTGATGGTGTGTGAAGTTAGTGAGCCAAATGGAGTTGTTCTCCCACAAGAACCACTCGGCTGATCCTTCTTCAATATGCCCTTCACCAACATGCAGTGTTTCCTGGATTGAATTAGCTCTCTTACCAATATTTGCGTCTAGAGCCTTTGCATTGAGGGCTATCTGAAAATGGCTGTGGCGCTGAAGTTGCCTGTGAATGTGGAGTTGGTGGCATGTGAAAACCGCATGTGGAGCATTCGTTTGTGTGGGATGCTCTACCAGGTTCATTCCTAGATAATGCACTCAAAGGGCACTACGCATAGAGTGTGAAAACTGAGTTTCCTTGAGAGCTGCTTGGAAGCCTGATGGTGTGTGAAGTTAGTGAGCCAAATGGTGTTGTTCTCCCACAAGAACCAGTTGGCTGATCCTTCTTCAATATGCCCTTCACCAACATGCAGTGTTTCCTTGATTGAATTAGCTCTCACACCAATATTTGCGTCTAGAGCCTTTGCATTGAGGGCTATCTGAAAACGGCTGTGGCGCTGAAGTTGCCTGTGAATGTGGAGTTGGTGGCATGTGAAACCCGCATGTGGAGCATTCGTTTGTGTGGGATGCTCACCAGGTTCATTTCAGTCCTAGGCACTCAATGGGCACTAAGCATAGAGTGTGAAAACTGAGTTTCCTTGAGAGCTGCTTGGAAGCCTGATGGTGTGTGAAGTTAGTGAGCCAAATGGAGTTGTTCTCCCACAAAAAACCACTCGGCTGATCCTTATTCAATATGCCCTTCACCAACATGCAGTGTTTCCATGATTGAATTAGCTCTCACACCAATATTTGCGTCTAGAGCCTTTGCATTGAGGGCTATCTGAAAACGGCTGTGGCGCTGAAGTTGCCTGTGAATGTGGAGTTGGTGGCATGTGAAACCCGCATGTGGAGCATTCGTTTGTGTGGGATGCTCTACCAGGTTCATTCCTAGATAATGCACTCAAAGGGCACTAAGCATAGAGTGTGAAAACTGAGTTTCCTTTTGAGCTGCTTGGAAGCCTGATGGTGTGTGAAGTTAGTGAGGCAAATGGAGTTGTTCTCCCACAAGAACCACTCGGCTGATCCTTCTTCAATATGCCCTTCACCAACATGCAGTGTTTCCTTGATTGAATTAGCTCTCACACCAATATTTGCGTCTAGAGCCTTTGCATTGAGGGCTATCTGAAAACGGCTGTGGTGCTGAAGTTGCCTGTGAATGTGGAGTTGGTGGCATGTGAAACCCGCATGTGCAGCATTCGTTTGTGTGGGATGCTCTACCAGGTTCATTTCAGTCCTAGGCACTCAATGGGCACTAAGCATAGAGTGTGAAAACTGAGTTTCCTTGAGAGCTGCTTGGAAGCCTGATGGTGTGTGAAGTTAGTGAGCCAAATGGAGTTGTTCTCCCACAAAAAACCACTCGGCTGATCCTTATTCAATATGCCCTTCACCAACATGCAATGTTTCCATGATTGAATTAGCTCTCACACCAATATTTGCGTCTAGAGCCTTTGCATTGAGGGCTATCTGAAAACGGCTGTGGCACTGAAGTTGCCTGTCAATGTGGAGTTGGTGGCATGTGAAACCCGCATGTGGAGCATTCGTTTGTGTGGGATGCTCACCAAGCTTCATTTCAGTCCTAGGTACTCAAAGGGCACTAAGCATAGAGTGTGAAAAAACTGAGTTTCCTTGAGAGCTGCTTGGAAGCCTGATGGTGTGTGAAGTTAGTGAGCCAAATGGAGTTGTACTCACATAAGAACCACTCGGCCGATCCTTCTTCAATATGCCCTTCACCAACATGCAGTGTTTCCTTGATTGAATTAGCTCTCACACCAATATTTGCGTCTAGAGCCTTTGCATTGAGGGCTATCTGAAAACGGCTGTGGCGCTGAAGTTGCCTGTGAATGTGGAGTTGGTGGCATGTGAAACCCGCATGTGGAGCATTCGTTTGTGTGGGATGCTCTACCAGGTTCATTCCTAGATAATGCACTCAAAGGGCACTAAGCATAGAGTGTGAAAACTGAGTTTCGTTGAGAGCTGCTTGGAAGCCTGATGGTGTGTGAAGGTAGTGAGCCAAATGGAGTTGTTCTCCCACAAAAAACCAATCGGCTGATCCTTGTTCAATATGCCCTTCACCAACATGCAGTGTTTCCTTGACTGAATTAGCTCTCACACCAATATTTGCGTCTAGAGCCTTTGCATTGAGGGCTATCTGAAAACGGCTGTGGTGCTGAATTTGCCTGTGAATGTGGAGTTGGTGGCATGTGAAACCCGCATGTGGAGCATTCGTTTGTGTGGGATGCTCTACCAGGTTCATTCCTAGATAATGCACTCAAAGGGCACTAAGCATAGAGTGTGAAAACTGAGTTTCCTTGAGAGCTGCTTGGAAGCCTGATGGTGTGTGAAGTTAGTGAGCCAAATGGAGTTGTTCTCCCACAAGAACCACTCGGCTGATCCTTCTTCAATATGCCCTTCACCAACATGCAGTGTTTCCTTGATTGAATTAGCTCTCACACCAATATTTGCGTCTAGAGCCTTTGCATTGAGGGCTATCTGAAAACGGCTGTGGCGCTGAAGTTGCCTGTGAATGTGGAGTTGGTGGCATGTGAAACCCGCATGTGGAGCATTCGTTTGTGTGGCATGCTCTATCAGGTTCATTTCTGTCCTAGGCACTCAAAGGGCACTAAGCATAGAGTGTGAAAACTGGTTTCGTTGAGAGCTGCTTGGAAGCCTGATGGTGTGTGAAGTTAGTGAGCCAAATGGAGTTGTTCTCCCACAAGAACCACTCGGTCGATTCTTCTTCAATATGCCCTTCACCAACATGCAGTGTTTCCTTGATTGAATTAGCTCTCACACCAATATTTGCGTCTAGAGCCTTTGCATTGAGGGCTATCTGAAAACGGCTGTGGCGCTGAAGTTGCCTGTGAATGTGGAGTTGGTGGCATGTGAAACCCGCATGTGGAGCATTCGTTTGTGTGGGATGCTCACCAAGCTTCATTTCTGTCCTAGGCACTCAAAGGGCACTAAGCATAGAGTGTGAAAACTGGTTTCGTTGAGAGCTGCTTGGAAGCCTGATGGTGTGTGAAGTTAGTGAGCCAAATGGAGTTGTTCTCCCACAAGAACCACTCGGCTGATCCTTCTTCAATATGCCCTTCACCAACATGCAGTGTTTCCTTGATTGAATTTCTCTCACACCAATATTTGCGTCTAGAGCCTTTGCATTGAGGGCTATCTGAAAACGGCTGTGGCGCTGAAGTTGCCTGTGAATGTGGAGTTGGTGGCATGTGAAACCCGCATGTGGAGCATTCGTTTGTGTGGGATGCTCTACCAGGTTCATTCCTAGATAATGCACTCAAAGGGCACTAAGCATAGAGTGTGAAAACTGAGTTTCCTTGAGAGCTGCTTGGAAGCCTGATGGTGTGTGAAGTTAGTGAGCCAAATGGAGTTGTTCTCCCACAAAAAACCACTCGGCTGATCCTTCTTCAATATGCCCTTCACCAACATGCAGTGTTTCCTTGACTGAATTAGCTCTCACACCAATATTTGCGTCTAGAGCCTTTGCATTGAGGGCTATCTGAAAACGGCTGTGGTGCTGAATTTGCCTGTGAATGTGGAGTTGGTGGCATGTGAAACCCGCATGTGGAGCATTCGTTTGTGTGGGATGCTCTCCCAGGTTCATTCCTAGATAATGCACTCAAAGGGCACTAAGCATAGAGTGTGAAAACTGAGTTTCCTTGAGAGCTGCTTGGAAGCCTGATGGTGTGTGAAGTTAGTGAGTCAAATGGAGTTGTTCTCCCACAAGAACCACTCGGCTGATCCTTCTTCAATATGCCCTTCACCAACATGCAGTGTTTCCTGGATTGAATGAGCTCTCACACCAATATTTGCGTCTAGAGCCTTTGCATTGAGGGCTATCTGAAAACGGCTGTGGCGCTGAAGTTGCCTGTGAATGTGGAGTTGGTGGCATGTGAAACCCGCATGTGGAGCATTCGTTTGTGTGGGATGCTCACCAAGGTTCATTTCAGTCCTAGGCACTCAAAGGGCACTAAGCATAGAGTGTGAAAACTGAGTTTCCTTGAGAGCTGCTTGGAAGCCCGATGGTGTGTGAAGTTAGTGAGCCAAATGGAGTTGTTCTCCCACAAAAAACCACTCGGCTGATACTTCTTCAATATGCCCTTCACCAACATGCAGTGTTTCCTTGATTGAATTAGCTCTCACACCAATATTTGCGTCTAGAGCCTTTGCATTGAGGGCTATCTGAAAACGGCTGTGGCGCTGAAGTTGCCTGTGAATGTGGAGTTGGTGGCATGTGAAACCCGCATGTGGAGCATTCGTTTGTGTGTGATGCTCTACCAGGTTCATTCCTAGATAATGCACTCAAAGGGCACTAAGCATAGAGTGTGAAAACTGAGTTTCGTTGAGAGCTGCTTGGAAGCCTGATGGTGTGTGAAGTTGGTGAGCCAAATGGAGTTGTTCTCCCACAAGAACCACTCGACTGATCCTTCTTCAATATGCCCTTCACCAACATGCAGTGTTTCCTTGATTGAATTAGCTCTCACACCAATATTTGCGTCTAGAGCCTTTGCATTGAGGGCTATCTGAAAACGGCTGTGGCGCTGAAGTTGCCTGTGAATGTGGAGTTGGTGGCATGTGAAACCCGCATGTGGAGCATTCGTTTGTGTGGGATGCTCACCAAGCTTCATGTCAGTCCTAGGTACTCAAAGGGCACTAAGCATAGAGGGTGAAAACTGAGTTTCCTTGAGAGCTGCTTGGAAGCCTGATGTTGTGTGAAGTTAGTGAGCCAAATGGAGTTGTTCTCCCACAAGAACCACTCGGCTGATCCTTCTTCAATATGCACTTCACCAACATGCAGTGTTTCCTTGATTGAATTAGCTCTCACACCAATATTTGCGTCTAGAGCCTTTGCATTGAGGGCTATCTGAAAACGGCTGTGGTGCTGAATTTGCCTGTGAATGTGGAGTTGGTGGCATGTGAAACCCGCATGTGGAGCATTCGTTTGTGTGGGATGCTCACCATGCTTCATTTCAGTCCTAGGTACTCAAAGGGCACTAAGCATAGAGTGTGAAAACTGAGTTTCCTTGAGAGCTGCTTGGATGCCTGATGGTGTGTGAAGTTAGTGAGCCAAATGGAGTTGTTCTCCCACAAGAACCACTCGGCTAATCCTTCTTCAATATGCCCTTCACCAACATGCAGTGTTTCCTTGATTGAATTAGCTCTCACACCAATATTTGCGTCTAGAGCCTTTGCATTGAGGGCTCTCTGAAAACGGCTGTGTCGCTGAAGTTGCCTGTGAATGTGGAGTTGGTGGCATGTGAAACCCGCATGTGGAGCATTCGTTTGTGTGGGATGCTCTACCAGGTTCATTCCTAGATAATGCACTCAAAGGGCACTAAGCATAGAGTGTGAAAACTGAGTTTCCTTGAGAGCTGCTTGGAAGCCTGATGGTGTGTGAAGTTAGTGAGCCAAATGGAGTTGTTCTCCCACAAGAACCACTCGGCTGATCCTTCTTCAATATGCCCTTCACCAACATGCAGTGTTTCCTGGATTGAATTAGCTCTCTTACCAATATTTGCGTCTAGAGCCTTTGCATTGAGGGCTATCTGAAAATGGCTGTGGCGCTGAAGTTGCCTGTGAATGTGGAGTTGGTGGCATGTGAAAACCGCATGTGGAGCATTCGTTTGTGTGGGATGCTCTACCAGGTTCATTCCTAGATAATGCACTCAAAGGGCACTACGCATAGAGTGTGAAAACTGAGTTTCCTTGAGAGCTGCTTGGAAGCCTGATGGTGTGTGAAGTTAGTGAGCCAAATGGTGTTGTTCTCCCACAAGAACCAGTTGGCTGATCCTTCTTCAATATGCCCTTCACCAACATGCAGTGTTTCCTTGATTGAATTAGCTCTCACACCAATATTTGCGTCTAGAGCCTTTGCATTGAGGGCTATCTGAAAACGGCTGTGGCGCTGAAGTTGCCTGTGAATGTGGAGTTGGTGGCATGTGAAACCCGCATGTGGAGCATTCGTTTGTGTGGGATGCTCACCAGGTTCATTTCAGTCCTAGGCACTCAATGGGCACTAAGCATAGAGTGTGAAAACTGAGTTTCCTTGAGAGCTGCTTGGAAGCCTGATGGTGTGTGAAGTTAGTGAGCCAAATGGAGTTGTTCTCCCACAAAAAACCACTCGGCTGATCCTTATTCAATATGCCCTTCACCAACATGCAGTGTTTCCATGATTGAATTAGCTCTCACACCAATATTTGCGTCTAGAGCCTTTGCATTGAGGGCTATCTGAAAACGGCTGTGGCGCTGAAGTTGCCTGTGAATGTGGAGTTGGTGGCATGTGAAACCCGCATGTGGAGCATTCGTTTGTGTGGGATGCTCTACCAGGTTCATTCCTAGATAATGCACTCAAAGGGCACTAAGCATAGAGTGTGAAAACTGAGTTTCCTTTTGAGCTGCTTGGAAGCCTGATGGTGTGTGAAGTTAGTGAGGCAAATGGAGTTGTTCTCCCACAAGAACCACTCGGCTGATCCTTCTTCAATATGCCCTTCACCAACATGCAGTGTTTCCTTGATTGAATTAGCTCTCACACCAATATTTGCGTCTAGAGCCTTTGCATTGAGGGCTATCTGAAAACGGCTGTGGTGCTGAAGTTGCCTGTGAATGTGGAGTTGGTGGCATGTGAAACCCGCATGTGCAGCATTCGTTTGTGTGGGATGCTCTACCAGGTTCATTTCAGTCCTAGGCACTCAATGGGCACTAAGCATAGAGTGTGAAAACTGAGTTTCCTTGAGAGCTGCTTGGAAGCCTGATGGTGTGTGAAGTTAGTGAGCCAAATGGAGTTGTTCTCCCACAAAAAACCACTCGGCTGATCCTTATTCAATATGCCCTTCACCAACATGCAATGTTTCCATGATTGAATTAGCTCTCACACCAATATTTGCGTCTAGAGCCTTTGCATTGAGGGCTATCTGAAAACGGCTGTGGCACTGAAGTTGCCTGTCAATGTGGAGTTGGTGGCATGTGAAACCCGCATGTGGAGCATTCGTTTGTGTGGGATGCTCACCAAGCTTCATTTCAGTCCTAGGTACTCAAAGGGCACTAAGCATAGAGTGTGAAAACTGAGTTTCCTTGAGAGCTGCTTGGAAGCCTGATGGTGTGTGAAGTTAGTGAGCCAAATGGAGTTGTACTCACATAAGAACCACTCGGCCGATCCTTCTTCAATATGCCCTTCACCAACATGCAGTGTTTCCTTGATTGAATTAGCTCTCACACCAATATTTGCGTCTAGAGCCTTTGCATTGAGGGCTATCTGAAAACGGCTGTGGCGCTGAAGTTGCCTGTGAATGTGGAGTTGGTGGCATGTGAAACCCGCATGTGGAGCATTCGTTTGTGTGGGATGCTCTACCAGGTTCATTCCTAGATAATGCACTCAAAGGGCACTAAGCATAGAGTGTGAAAACTGAGTTTCGTTGAGAGCTGCTTGGAAGCCTGATGGTGTGTGAAGGTAGTGAGCCAAATGGAGTTGTTCTCCCACAAAAAACCAATCGGCTGATCCTTGTTCAATATGCCCTTCACCAACATGCAGTGTTTCCTTGACTGAATTAGCTCTCACACCAATATTTGCGTCTAGAGCCTTTGCATTGAGGGCTATCTGAAAACGGCTGTGGTGCTGAATTTGCCTGTGAATGTGGAGTTGGTGGCATGTGAAACCCGCATGTGGAGCATTCGTTTGTGTGGGATGCTCTACCAGGTTCATTCCTAGATAATGCACTCAAAGGGCACTAAGCATAGAGTGTGAAAACTGAGTTTCCTTGAGAGCTGCTTGGAAGCCTGATGGTGTGTGAAGTTAGTGAGCCAAATGGAGTTGTTCTCCCACAAGAACCACTCGGCTGATCCTTCTTCAATATGCCCTTCACCAACATGCAGTGTTTCCTTGATTGAATTAGCTCTCACACCAATATTTGCGTCTAGAGCCTTTGCATTGAGGGCTATCTGAAAACGGCTGTGGCGCTGAAGTTGCCTGTGAATGTGGAGTTGGTGGCATGTGAAACCCGCATGTGGAGCATTCGTTTGTGTGGCATGCTCTATCAGGTTCATTTCTGTCCTAGGCACTCAAAGGGCACTAAGCATAGAGTGTGAAAACTGGTTTCGTTGAGAGCTGCTTGGAAGCCTGATGGTGTGTGAAGTTAGTGAGCCAAATGGAGTTGTTCTCCCACAAGAACCACTCGGTCGATTCTTCTTCAATATGCCCTTCACCAACATGCAGTGTTTCCTTGATTGAATTAGCTCTCACACCAATATTTGCGTCTAGAGCCTTTGCATTGAGGGCTATCTGAAAACGGCTGTGGCGCTGAAGTTGCCTGTGAATGTGGAGTTGGTGGCATGTGAAACCCGCATGTGGAGCATTCGTTTGTGTGGGATGCTCACCAAGCTTCATTTCTGTCCTAGGCACTCAAAGGGCACTAAGCATAGAGTGTGAAAACTGGTTTCGTTGAGAGCTGCTTGGAAGCCTGATGGTGTGTGAAGTTAGTGAGCCAAATGGAGTTGTTCTCCCACAAGAACCACTCGGCTGATCCTTCTTCAATATGCCCTTCACCAACATGCAGTGTTTCCTTGATTGAATTTCTCTCACACCAATATTTGCGTCTAGAGCCTTTGCATTGAGGGCTATCTGAAAACGGCTGTGGCGCTGAAGTTGCCTGTGAATGTGGAGTTGGTGGCATGTGAAACCCGCATGTGGAGCATTCGTTTGTGTGGGATGCTCTACCAGGTTCATTCCTAGATAATGCACTCAAAGGGCACTAAGCATAGAGTGTGAAAACTGAGTTTCCTTGAGAGCTGCTTGGAAGCCTGATGGTGTGTGAAGTTAGTGAGCCAAATGGAGTTGTTCTCCCACAAAAAACCACTCGGCTGATCCTTCTTCAATATGCCCTTCACCAACATGCAGTGTTTCCTTGACTGAATTAGCTCTCACACCAATATTTGCGTCTAGAGCCTTTGCATTGAGGGCTATCTGAAAACGGCTGTGGTGCTGAATTTGCCTGTGAATGTGGAGTTGGTGGCATGTGAAACCCGCATGTGGAGCATTCGTTTGTGTGGGATGCTCTCCCAGGTTCATTCCTAGATAATGCACTCAAAGGGCACTAAGCATAGAGTGTGAAAACTGAGTTTCCTTGAGAGCTGCTTGGAAGCCTGATGGTGTGTGAAGTTAGTGAGTCAAATGGAGTTGTTCTCCCACAAGAACCACTCGGCTGATCCTTCTTCAATATGCCCTTCACCAACATGCAGTGTTTCCTGGATTGAATGAGCTCTCACACCAATATTTGCGTCTAGAGCCTTTGCATTGAGGGCTATCTGAAAACGGCTGTGGCGCTGAAGTTGCCTGTGAATGTGGAGTTGGTGGCATGTGAAACCCGCATGTGGAGCATTCGTTTGTGTGGGATGCTCACCAAGGTTCATTTCAGTCCTAGGCACTCAAAGGGCACTAAGCATAGAGTGTGAAAACTGAGTTTCCTTGAGAGCTGCTTGGAAGCCTGATGGTGTGTGAAGTTAGTGAGCCAAATGGAGTTGTTCTCCCACAAGAACCACTCGGCTGATCCTTCTTCAATATGCCCTTCACCAACATGCAGTGTTTCCTTGATTGAATTAGCTCTCACACCAATATTTGCGTCTAGAGCCTTTGCATTGAGGGCTATCTGAAAACGGCTGTGGTGCTGAAGTTGCCTGTGAATGTGGAGTTGGTGGCACGTGAAACCCGCATGTGGAGCATTCGTTTGTGTGGGATGCTCTACCAGGTTCATTCCTAGATAATGCACTCAAAGGGCACGAAGCATAGAGTGTGAAAACTGAGTTTCCTTGAGAGCTGCTTGGAAGCCTGATGGTGTGTGAAGTTAGTGAGCCAAATGGAGTTGTCATCCAACAAGAACCACTCGGCTGATCCTTCTTCAATATGCCCTTCACCAACATGCAGTGTTTCCTTGATTGAATTAGCTCTCACACCAATATTTGTGTCTAGAGACTTTGCATTGAGGGTTATCTGAAAACGGCTGTGGCGCTGAAGTTGCCTGTGAATGTGGAGTTGGTGGCATGTGAAAACCCGCATGTGGAGCATTCGTTTGTGTGGCATGCTCTACCAGGTTCATTCCTAGATAATGCACTCAAAGGGCACTAAGCATAGAGTGTGAAAACTGAGTTTCCTTGAGAGCTGCTTGGAAGCCTGATGGTGTGTGAAGTTAGTGAGCCAAATGGAGTTGTTCTCCCACAAAAAACCACTCGGCTGATCCTTCTTCAATATGCCCTTCACCAACATGCAGTGTTTCCTTGATTGAATTAGCTCTCACACCAATATTTGTGTCTAGAGCCTTTGCATTGAGGGCTATCTGAAAACGGCTGTGGCGCTGAAGCTGCCTGTGAATGTGGAGTTGGTGGCATGTGAAACCCGCATGTGGAGCATTCGTTTGTGTGGGATGCTCTACCAGGTTCATTCCTAGATAATGCACTCAAAGGGCACTAAGCATAGAGTGTGAAAACTGAGTTTCCTTTTGAGCTGCTTGGAAGCCTGATGGTGTGTGAAGTTAGTGAGGCAAATGGAGTTGTTCTCCCACAAGAACCACTCGGCTGATCCTTCTTCAATATGCCCTTCACCAACATGCAGTGTTTCCTTGATTGAATTAGCTCTCACACCAATATTTGCGTCTAGAGCCTTTGCATTGAGGGCTATCTGAAAACGGCTGTGGTGCTGAAGTTGCCTGTGAATGTGGAGTTGGTGGCATGTGAAACCCGCATGTGCAGCATTCGTTTGTGTGGGATGCTCTACCAGGTTCATTTCAGTCCTAGGCACTCAATGGGCACTAAGCATAGAGTGTGAAAACTGAGTTTCCTTGAGAGCTGCTTGGAAGCCTGATGGTGTGTGAAGTTAGTGAGCCAAATGGAGTTGTTCTCCCACAAAAAACCACTCGGCTGATCCTTATTCAATATGCCCTTCAACAACATGCAATGTTTCCATGATTGAATTAGCTCTCACACCAATATTTGCGTCTAGAGCCTTTGCATTGAGGGCTATCTGAAAACGGCTGTGGCACTGAAGTTGCCTGTCAATGTGGAGTTGGTGGCATGTGAAACCCGCATGTGGAGCATTCGTTTGTGTGGGATGCTCACCAAGCTTCATTTCAGTCCTAGGTACTCAAAGGGCACTAAGCATAGAGTGTGAAAACTGAGTTTCCTTGAGAGCTGCTTGGAAGCCTGATGGTGTGTGAAGTTAGTGAGCCAAATGGAGTTGTACTCACATAAGAACCACTCGGCCGATCCTTCTTCAATATGCCCTTCACCAACATGCAGTGTTTCCTTGATTGAATTAGCTCTCACACCAATATTTGCGTCTAGAGCCTTTGCATTGAGGGCTATCTGAAAACGGCTGTGGCGCTGAAGTTGCCTGTGAATGTGGAGTTGGTGGCATGTGAAACCCGCATGTGGAGCATTCGTTTGTGTGGGATGCTCTACCAGGTTCATTCCTAGATAATGCACTCAAAGGGCACTAAGCATAGAGTGTGAAAACTGAGTTTCGTTGAGAGCTGCTTGGAAGCCTGATGGTGTGTGAAGGTAGTGAGCCAAATGGAGTTGTTCTCCCACAAAAAACCAATCGGCTGATCCTTGTTCAATATGCCCTTCACCAACATGCAGTGTTTCCTTGACTGAATTAGCTCTCACACCAATATTTGCGTCTAGAGCCTTTGCATTGAGGGCTATCTGAAAACGGCTGTGGTGCTGAATTTGCCTGTGAATGTGGAGTTGGTGGCATGTGAAACCCGCATGTGGAGCATTCGTTTGTGTGGGATGCTCTACCAGGTTCATTCCTAGATAATGCACTCAAAGGGCACTAAGCATAGAGTGTGAAAACTGAGTTTCCTTGAGAGCTGCTTGGAAGCCTGATGGTGTGTGAAGTTAGTGAGCCAAATGGAGTTGTTCTCCCACAAGAACCACTCGGCTGATCCTTCTTCAATATGCCCTTCACCAACATGCAGTGTTTCCTTGATTGAATTAGCTCTCACACCAATATTTGCGTCTAGAGCCTTTGCATTGAGGGCTATCTGAAAACGGCTGTGGCGCTGAAGTTGCCTGTGAATGTGGAGTTGGTGGCATGTGAAACCCGCATGTGGAGCATTCGTTTGTGTGGCATGCTCTATCAGGTTCATTTCTGTCCTAGGCACTCAAAGGGCACTAAGCATAGAGTGTGAAAACTGGTTTCGTTGAGAGCTGCTTGGAAGCCTGATGGTGTGTGAAGTTAGTGAGCCAAATGGAGTTGTTCTCCCACAAGAACCACTCGGTCGATTCTTCTTCAATATGCCCTTCACCAACATGCAGTGTTTCCTTGATTGAATTAGCTCTCACACCAATATTTGCGTCTAGAGCCTTTGCATTGAGGGCTATCTGAAAACGGCTGTGGCGCTGAAGTTGCCTGTGAATGTGGAGTTGGTGGCATGTGAAACCCGCATGTGGAGCATTCGTTTGTGTGGGATGCTCACCAAGCTTCATTTCTGTCCTAGGCACTCAAAGGGCACTAAGCATAGAGTGTGAAAACTGGTTTCGTTGAGAGCTGCTTGGAAGCCTGATGGTGTGTGAAGTTAGTGAGCCAAATGGAGTTGTTCTCCCACAAGAACCACTCGGCTGATCCTTCTTCAATATGCCCTTCACCAACATGCAGTGTTTCCTTGATTGAATTTCTCTCACACCAATATTTGCGTCTAGAGCCTTTGCATTGAGGGCTATCTGAAAACGGCTGTGGCGCTGAAGTTGCCTGTGAATGTGGAGTTGGTGGCATGTGAAACCCGCATGTGGAGCATTCGTTTGTGTGGGATGCTCTACCAGGTTCATTCCTAGATAATGCACTCAAAGGGCACTAAGCATAGAGTGTGAAAACTGAGTTTCCTTGAGAGCTGCTTGGAAGCCTGATGGTGTGTGAAGTTAGTGAGCCAAATGGAGTTGTTCTCCCACAAAAAACCACTCGGCTGATCCTTCTTCAATATGCCCTTCACCAACATGCAGTGTTTCCTTGACTGAATTAGCTCTCACACAAATATTTGCGTCTAGAGCCTTTGCATTGAGGGCTATCTGAAAACGGCTGTGGTGCTGAATTTGCCTGTGAATGTGGAGTTGGTGGCATGTGAAACCCGCATGTGGAGCATTCGTTTGTGTGGGATGCTCTCCCAGGTTCATTCCTAGATAATGCACTCAAAGGGCACTAAGCATAGAGTGTGAAAACTGAGTTTCCTTGAGAGCTGCTTGGAAGCCTGATGGTGTGTGAAGTTAGTGAGTCAAATGGAGTTGTTCTCCCACAAGAACCACTCGGCTGATCCTTCTTCAATATGCCCTTCACCAACATGCAGTGTTTCCTGGATTGAATTAGCTCTCACACCAATATTTTCGTCTAGAGCCTTTGCATTGAGGGCTATCTGAAAACAGCTGTGGCGCTGAAGTTGCCTGTGAATGTGGAGTTGGTGGCATGTGAAACCCGCATGTGGAGCATTCGTTTGTGTGGGATGCTCACCAAGGTTCATTTCAGTCCTAGGCACTCAAAGGGCACTAAGCATAGAGTGTGAAAACTGAGTTTCCTTGAGAGCTGCTTGGAAGCCTGATGGTGTGTGAAGTTAGTGAGCCAAATGGAGTTGTTCTCCCACAAGAACCACTCGGCTGATCCTTCTTCAATATGCCCTTCACCAATATGCAGTGTTTCCTTGATTGAATTAGCTCTCACACCAATATTTGCGTCTAGAGCCTTTGCATTGAGGGCTATCTGAAAACGGCTGTGGTGCTGAAGTTGCCTGTGAATGTGGAGTTGGTGGCACGTGAAACCCGCATGTGGAGCATTCGTTTGTGTGGGATGCTCTACCAGGTTCATTCCTA
The DNA here is from genome assembly GCF_030435755.1 of Ochotona princeps. Lineage (NCBI taxonomy): Eukaryota > Metazoa > Chordata > Mammalia > Lagomorpha > Ochotonidae > Ochotona > Ochotona princeps. The sequence goes on from NW_026701009.1 coordinate 17,845, forward strand.
GATAATGCACTCAAAGGGCACGAAGCATAGAGTGTGAAAACTGAGTTTCCTTGAGAGCTGCTTGGAAGCCTGATGGTGTGTGAAGTTAGTGAGCCAAATGGAGTTGTCATCCAACAAGAACCACTCGGCTGATCCTTCTTCAATATGCCCTTCACCAACATGCAGTGTTTCCTTGATTGAATTAGCTCTCACACCAATATTTGTGTCTAGAGCCTTTGCATTGAGGGTTATCTGAAAACGGCTGTGGCGCTGAAGTTGCCTGTGAATGTGGAGTTGGTGGCATGTGAAAACCCGCATGTGGAGCATTCGTTTGTGTGGCATGCTCTACCAGGTTCATTCCTAGATAATGCACTCAAAGGGCACTAAGCATAGAGTGTGAAAACTGAGTTTCCTTGAGAGCTGCTTGGAAGCCTGATGATGTGTGAAGTTAGTGAGCCAAATGGAGTTGTTCTCCCACAAAAAACCACTCGGCTGATCCTTCTTCAATATGCCCTTCACCAACATGCAGTGTTTCCTTGATTGAATTAGCTCTCACACCAATATTTGTGTCTAGAGCCTTTGCATTGAGGGCTATCTGAAAACGGCTGTGGCGCTGAAGCTGCCTGTGAATGTGGAGTTGGTGGCATGTGAAACCCGCATGTGGAGCATTCGTTTGTGTGGGATGCTCTACCAGGTTCATTTCAGTCCTAGGTACTCAAAGGGCACTAAGCATAGAGTGTGAAAACTGAGTTTCCTTGAGAGCTGCTTGGAAGCCTGATGGTGTGTGAAGTTAGTGAGTCAAATGGAGTTGTTCTCCCACAAAAAACCACTCGGCTGATCCTTCTTCAATATGCCCTTCACCAACATGCAGTGTTTCCTGGATTGAATTAGCTCTCACACCAATATTTGCGTCTAGAGCCTTTGCATTGAGGGCTATCTGAAAACGGCTGTGGCGCTGAAGTTGCCTGTGAATGTGGAGTTGGTGGCATGTGAAACCCACATGTGGAGCATTCGTTTGTGTGGGATGCTCACCAAGCTTCATTTCAGTCCTAGGCACTCAAAGGGCACTAAGCATAGAGTGTGAAAACTGAGTTTCCTTGAGAGCTGCTTGGAAGCCTGATGGTGTGTGAAGTTGGTGAGCCAAATGGAGTTGTTCTCCCACAAGAACCACTCGACTGATCCTTCTTCAATATGCCCTTCACCAACATGCAGTGTTTCCTTGATTGAATTAGCTCTCACACCAATATTTGCGTCTAGAGCCTTTGCATTGAGGGCTATCTGAAAACGGCTGTGGCGCTGAAGTTGCCTGTCAATGTGGAGTTGGTGGCATGTGAAACCCGCATGTGGAGCATTCGTTTGTGTGGGATGCTCTACCAGGTTCATTCCTAGATAATGCACTCAAAGGGCACTAAACATAGAGTGTGAAAACTGAGTTTCCTTGAGAGCTGCTTGGATGCCTGATGGTGTGTGAAGTTAGTGAGCCAAATTGAGTTGTTCTCCCACAAAAAACCACTCGGTCGATCCTTCTTCAATATGCCCTTCACCAACATGCAGTGTTTCCTTGATTGAATTAGCTCTCACACCAATATTTGCATCTAGAGCCTTTGCATTGAGGGCTATCTGAAAACGGCAGTGGCGCTGAAGTTGCCTGTCAATGTGGAGTTGGTAGCATGTGAAACCCGCATGTGGAGCATTCGTTTGTGTGGGATGCTCACCAAGCTTCATTTCAGTCCTAGGCACTCAAAGGGCACTAAGCATAGAGTGTGAAAACTGAGTTTCCTTGAGAGCTGCTTGGAAGCCTGATGGTGTGTGAAGTTAGTGAGCCAAATGGAGTTGTTCTCCCACAAAAAACCAATCGGCTGATCCTTCTTCAATATGCCCGTCACCAACATGCAGTGTTTCCTTGATTGAATTAGCTCTCACACCAATATTTGCGTCTAGAGCCTTTGCATTGAGGGCTACCTGAAAACGGCTGTGGCGCTGAAGTTGCCTGTGAATGTGGAGTTGGTGGCATGTGAAACCCTCATGTGGAGCATTCGTTTGTGTGGGATTCTCTACCAGGTTCATTCCTAGATAATGCACTCAAAGGGCACTAAGCATAGAGTGTGAAAACTGAGTTTCCTTGAGAGCTGCTTGGAAGCCTGATGGTGTGTGAAGTTAGTGAGCCAAATGGAGTTGTTCTCCCACAAAAAACCACTCGGCCGATCCTTCTTCAATATGCCCTTCACCAACATGCAGTGTTTCCTTGATTGAATTAGCTCTCACACCAATATTTGCGTCTAGAGCCTTTGCATTGAGGGCTATCTGAAAACGGCTGTGGCGCTGAAGTTGCCTGTCAATGTGGAGTTGGTGGCATGTGAAACCCGCATGTGGAGCATTCGTTTGTGTGGGATGCTCTACCAGGTTCATTTCTGTCCTAGGCACTCAAAGGGCACTAAGCATAGAGTGTGAAAACTGCTTTCGTTGAGAGCTGCTTGGAAGCCTGATGGTGTGTGAAGTTAGTGAGCCAAATGGAGTTGTTCTCCCACAAGAACCACTCGGCTGATCCTTCTTCAATATGCCCTTCACCAACATGCAGTGTTTCCTTGATTGAATTAGCTCTCACACCAATATTTGCGTTTAGAGCCTTTGCATTGAGGGCTATCTGAAAACGGCTGTGGCGCTGAAGTTGCCTGTCAATGTCGAGTTGGTGGCATGTGAAACCCGCATGTGGAGCATTCGTTTGTGTGGGATGCTCTACCAGGTTCATTCCTAGATAATGCACTCAAAGGGCACTAAGCATAGAGTGTGAAAACTGAGTTTCCTTGAGAGCTGCTTGGAAGCCTGATGGTGTGTGAAGTTAGTGAGCCAAATGGAGTTGTTCTCCCACAAAAAACCACTCGGCTGATCCTTATTCAATATGCCCTTCACCAACATGCAGTGTTTCCTTGATTGAATTAGCTCTCACACCAATATTTGCGTCTAGACCCTTTGCATTGAGGGCTATCTGAAAACGGCTGTGGCCCTGAAGTTGCCTGTGAATGTGGAGCTGGTGGCATGTGAAACCCGCATGTGGAGCATTTGTTTGTGTGGGATGCTCTACCAGGTTCATTTCAGTCCCAGACACACAAAGGGCACTAAGCATATAGTGTGAAAACTGAGTTTCCTTGAGAGCTGCTTGGAAGCCTGATGGTGTGTGAAGTTAGTGAGCCAAATGGAGTTGTTCTCCCACAAGAACCACTCGGCTGATCCTTCTTCAATATGCCCTTCACCAACATGCAGTGTTTCCTTGATTGAATTAGCTCTCACACCAATATTTGCGTCTAGAGCCTTTGCATTTAGGGCTATCTGAAAACGGCTGTGGCGCTGAAGTTGCCTGTGAATGTGGAGTTGGTGGCATGTGAAACCCGCATGTGGAGCATTCGTTTGTGTGGGATGCTCTACCAGGTTCATTTCAGTCCTAGGCACTCAAAGGGCACTAAGCATAGAGTGTGAAAACTGAGTTTCCTTGAGAGCTGCTTGGAAGCCTGATGGTGTGTGAAGTTAGTGAGCCAAATGGAGTTGTTCTCCCACAAAAAACCACTCGGCTGATCCTTCTTCAATATGCCCTTCACCAACATGCAGTGTTTCCTTGATTGAATTAGCTCTCACACCAATATTTGCGTCTAGAGCCTTTGCATTGAGGGCTATCTGAAAACGGCTGTGGCGCTGAAGTTGCCTGTGAATGTGGAGTTGGTGGCATGTGAAACCCGCATGTGGAGCATTCGTTTGTGTGGGATGCTCACCAAGCTTCATTTCAGTCCTAGGTACTCAAAGGGCACTAAGCATAGAGTGTGAAAACTGAGTTTCCTTGAGAGCTGCTTGGAAGCCTGATGGTGTGTGAAGTTAGTGAGCCAAATGGAGTTGTTCTCCCACAAGAACTACTCGGCTGATCCTTCTTCAATATGCCCTTCACCAACATGCAGTGTTTCCTTGATTGAATTAGCTCTCACACCAATATTTGCGTCTAGAGCCTTTGCATTGAGGGCTATCTGAAAACGGCTGTGGCGCTGAAGTTGCCTGTGAATGTGGAGTTGGTGGCATGTGAAACCCGCATGTGGAGCATTCGTTTGTGTGGGATGCTCTACCAGGTTCATTCCTAGATAATGCCCTCAAAGGGCACTAAGCATAGAGTGTGAAAACTGAGTTTCCTTGAGAGCTGCTTGGAAGCCTGATGGTGTGTGAAGTTAGTGAGCCAAATGGAGTTGTTCTCCCACAAAAAACCACTCGGTCGATCCTTCTTCAATATGCCCTTCACCAACATGCAGTGTTTCCTTGATTGAATTAGCTCTCACACCAATATTTGCATCTAGAGCCTTTGCATTGAGGGCTATCTGAAAACGGCTGTGGCGCTGAAGTTGCCTGTCAATGTGGAGTTGGTGGCATGTGAAACCCGCATGTGGAGCATTCGTTTGTGTGGGATGCTCACCAAGCTTCATTTCAGTCCTAGGCACTCAAAGGGCACTAAGCATAGAGTGTGAAAACTGAGTTTCCTTGAGAGCTGCTTGGAAGCCTGATGGTGTGTGAAGTTAGTGAGCCAAATGGAGTTGTTCTCCCACAAGAACCACTCGGCTGATCCTTCTTCAATATGCCCTTCACCAACATGCAGTGTTTCCTTGATTGAATTAGCTCTCACACCAATATTTGCGTCTAGACCCTTTGCATTGAGGGCTATCTGAAAACGGCTGTAGCGCTGAAGTTGCCTGTGAATGTGGAGTTGGTGGCATGTGAAACCCGCATGTGGAGCATTCGTTTGTGTGGGATGCTCTACCAGGTTCATTCCTAGATAATGCACTCAAAGGGCACTAAGCATAGAGTGTGAAAACTGAGTTTCCTTGAGAGCTGCTTGGAAGCCTGATGGTGTGTGAAGTTAGTGAGCCAAATGGAGTTGTTCTCCCACAAAAAACCAATCGGCTGATCCTTCTTCAATATGCCCTTCACCAACATGCAGTGTTTCCTTGACTGAATTAGCTCTCACACCAATATTTGCGTCTAGAGCCTTTGCATGGAAGGCTATCTGAAAACGGCTGTGGCGCTGAAGTTGCCTGTGAATGTGGAGTTGGTGGCATGTGAAACCCGCATGTGGAGCATTCGTTTGTGTGGGATGCTCTACCAGGTTCATTCCTAGATAATGCACTCAAAGGGCACTAAGCATAGAGTGTGAAAACTGAGTTTCCTTGAGAGCTGCTTGGAAGCCTGATGGTGTGTGAAGTTAGTGAGCCAAATGGAGTTGTTCTCCCACAAAAAACCACTCGGCCGATCCTTCTTCAATATGCCCTTCACCAACATGCAGTGTTTCTTTGATTGAATTAGCTCTCACACCAATATTTGCGTCTAGAGCCTTTGCATTGAGGGCTATCTGAAAACGGCTGTGGCGCTGAAGTTGCCTGTGAATGTGGAGTTGGTGGCATGTGAAACCCGCATGTGGAGCATTCGTTTGTGTGGGATGCTCTACCAGGTTCATTCCTAGATAATGCACTCAAAGGGCACTAAGCATAGAGTGTGAAAACTGAGTTTCCTTGAGAGCTGCTTGGAAGCCTGATGGTGTGTGAAGTTAGTGAGCCAAATGGAGTTGTTCTCCCACAAGAACCACTCGGCTGATCCTTCTTCAATATGCCCTACAACAACATGCAGTGTTTCCTTGATTGAATTAGCTCTCACACCAATATTTGTGTCTAGAGCCTTTGCATTGAGGGCTATCTGAAAACGGCTGTGGTGCTGAAGTTGCCTGTCAAAGTGGAGTTGGTGGCATGTGAAACACGCATGTGGAGCATTCGTTTGTGTGGGATGCTCTACCAGGTTCATTTCAGTCCTACGTACTCAAAGGGCACTAAGCATAGAGTGTGAAAACTGAGTTTCCTTGAGAGCTGCTTGGAAGTCTGATGGTGTGTGAAGTTAGTGAGCCAAATGGAGTTGTTCTCCCACAAGAACCACTCGGCTGATCCTTCTTCAATATGCCCTTCACCAACATGCAGTGTTTCCTTGATTGAATTAGCTCTCACACCAATATTTGCGTCTAGAGCCTTTGCATTGAGGGCTATCTGAAAACGGCTGTGGCGCTGAAGTTGCCTGTGAATGTGGAGTTGGTGGCATGTGAAACCCGCATGTGGAGCATTCGTTTGTGTGGGATGATCTACCAGGTTCATTCCTAGATAATACACTCAAAGGGCACTAAGCATAGAGTGTGAAAACTGAGTTTCCTTGAGAGCTGCTTGGAAGCCTGATGGTGTGTGAAGTTAGTGAGCCAAATGGAGTTGTTCTCCCACAAAAAACCACTCGGCTGATCCTTCTTCAATATGCCCTTCACCAACATGCAGTGTTTCCTTGATTGAATTAGCTCTCACACCAATATTTGTGTCTAGAGCCTTTGCATTGAGGGCTATCTGAAAAAGGCTGTGGCGCTGAAGCTGCCTGTCAATGTGGAGTTGGTGGCATGTGAAACCCGCATGTGGAGCATTCGTTTGTGTGGGATGCTCTACCAGGTTCATTTCAGTCCTAGGTACTCAAAGGGCACTAAGCATAGAGTGTGAAAACTGAGTTTCCTTGAGAGCTGCTTGGAAGGCTGATGGTGTGTGAAGTTAGTGAGTCAAATGGAGTTGTTCTCCCACAAGAACCACTCGGCTGATCCTTCTTCAATATGCCCTTCACCAACATGCAGTGTTTCCTTGATTGAATTAGCTCTCACACCAATATTTGCGTCTAGAGCCTTTGCATTGAGGGCTATCGGAAAACGGCTGTGGCGCTGAAGTTGCCTGTGAATGTGGAGTTGGTGGCATGTGAAACCCGCATGTGGAGCATTCGTTTGTGTGGGATGCTCACCAAGCTTCATTTCAGTCCTAGGCACTCAAAGGGCACTAAGCATAGAGTGTGAAAACTGAGTTTCCTTGAGAGCTGCTTGGAAGCCTGATGGTGTGTGAAGTTAGTGAGCCAAATGGAGTTGTTCTCCCACAAAAAACCACTCGGCTGATCCTTCTTCAATATGCCCTTCACCAACATGCAGTGTTTCCTTGATTGAATTAGCTCTCACACCAATATTTGCGTCTAGAGCCTTTGCGTTGAGGGCTATCTGAAAACGGCTGTGGCGCTGAAGTTGCCTGTGAATGTGGAGTTGGTGGCATGTGAAACCCGCATGTGGAACATTCGTTTGTGTGGGATGCTCACCAAGCTTCATTTCAGTCCTAGGCACTCAAAGGGCACTAAGCATAGAGTGTGAAAACTGAGTTTCCTTGAGAGCTGCTTGGAAGCCTGATGGTGTGTGAAGTTAGTGAGCCAAATGGAGTTGTTCTCCCACAAGAACCACTCGGCTGATCCTTCTTCAATATGCCCTTCGCCAACATGCAGTGTTTCCTTGATTGAATTAGCTCTCACACCAATATTTGCGTCTAGAGCCTTTGCATTGAGGGCTATCTGAAAACGGCTGTGGCGCTGAAGTTGCCTGTGAATGTGGAGTTGGTGGCATGTGAAACCCGCATGTGGAGCATTCGTTTGTGTGGGATGCTCTACCAGGTTCATTCCTAGATAATGCACTCAAAGGGCACTAAGCATAGAGTGTGAAAACTGAGTTTCCTTGAGAGCTGCTTGGAAGCCTGATGGTGTGTGAAGTTAGTGAGCCAAATGGAGTTGTTCTCCCACAAGAACCACTCGGCTGATCCTTCTTCAATATGCCCTTCACCAACATGCAGTGTTTCCTTGATTGAATTAGCTCTCACACCAACATTTGTGTCTAGAGCCTTTGCATTGAGGGCTATCTGAAAACGGCTGTGGCGCTGAAGTTGCCTGTGAATGTGGAGTTGGTGGCATGTGAAACCCGCATGTGGAGCATTCGTTTGTGTGGGATGCTCTACCAGGTTCATTCCTAGATAATGCACTCAAAGGGCACTAAGCATAGAGTGTGAAAACTGAGTTTCCTTGAGAGCTGCTTGGAAGCCTGATGGTGTGTGAAGTTAGTGAGCCAAATGGAGTTGTTCTCCCACAAAAAACCACTCGGCCAATCCTTCTTCAATATGCCCTTCACCAACATGCAGTGTTTCTTTGATTGAATTAGCTCTCACACCAATATTAGCGTCTAGAGCCTTTGCATTGAGGGCTATCTGAAAACGGCTGTGGCGCTGAAGTTGCCTGTGAATGTGGAGTTGGTGGCATGTGAAACCCGCATGTGGAGCATTCGTTTGTGTGGGATGCTCTACCAGGTTCATTTCAGTCCTAGGCACACAAAGGGCACTAAGCATAGAGTGTGAAAACTGAGTTTCCTTGAGAGATGCTTGGAAGCCTGATGGTGTGTGAAGTTAGTGAGTCAAATGGAGTTGTTCTCCCACAAAAAGCCACTCGGCTGATCCTTCTTCAATATGCCCTTCACCAACATGCAGTGTTTCCTTGATTGAATTAGCTCTCACACCAATATTTGCGTCTAGAGCCTTTGCATTGAGGGCTATCTGAAAACGGCTGTGGCGCTGAAGTTGCCTGAGAATTTGGAGTTGGTGGCATGTGAAACCCGCATGTGGAGCATTCGTTTGTGTGGGATGCTCACCAAGCTTCATGTCAGTCCTAGGCACTCAAAGGGCACTAAGCATAGAGTGTGAAAACTGAGTTTCCTTGAGAGCTGCTTGGAAGCCTGATGGTGTGTGAAGTTAGTGAGCCAAATGGAGTTGTTCTCCCACAAGAACCACTCGGCTGATCCTTCTTCAATATGCCCTTCACCAACATGCAGTGTTTCCTTGATTGAATTAGCTCTCACACCAATATTTGCGTCTAGAGCCTTTGCATTGAGGGCTATCTGAAAACGGCTGTGGTGCTGAAGTTGCCTGTGAATGTGGAGTTGGTGGCATGTGAAACCCGCATGTGGAGCATTCGTTTGTGTGGGATGCTCTACCAGGTTCATTTCAGTCCTAGGTACTCAAAGGGCACTAAGCATAGAGTGTGAAAACTGAGTTTCCTTGAGAGCTGCTTGGATGTCTGATGGTGTGTGAAGTTAGTGAGCCAAATGGAGTTGTTCTCCCACAAGAACCACACGGCTGGTCCTTCTTCAATATGCCCTTCACCGACATGCAGAGTTTCCTTGATTGAATCAGCTCTCACACCAATATTTGCGTCTAGAGCCTTTGCATTGAGGGCTATCTGAAAATGGCTGTGGCGCTGAAGTTGCCTGTGAATGTGGAGTTGGTGGCATGTGAAACCCGCATGTGGAGCATTCGTTTGTGTGGCATGCTCTACCAGGTTCATTCCTAGATAATGCACTCAAAGGGCACGAAGCATAGAGTGTGAAAACTGAGTTTCCTTGAGAGCTGCTTGGAAGCCTGATGGTGTGTGAAGTTAGTGAGCCAAATGGAGTTGTTCTCCCACAAAAAACCACTCGGCCGATCCTTCTTCAATATGCCCTTCACCAACATGCAGTGTTTCCTTGATTGAATTAGCTCTCACACCAATATTTGCGTCTAGAGCCTTTGCATTGAGGGCTATCTGAAAATGGCTGTGGCGCTGAAGTTGCCTGTGAATGTGGAGTTGGTGGCATGTGAAACCCGCATGTGGAGCATTCGTTTGTGTGGGATGCTCTACCAGGTTCATTTCAGTCCTAGGCACTCAAAGGGCACTAAGCATAGAGTGTGAAAACTGAGTTTCCTTGAGAGCTGCTTGGAAGCCTGATGGTGTGTGAAGTTAGTGAGCCAAATGGAGTTGTTCTCCCACAAGAACCACTCGGCTGATCCTTCTTCAATATGCCCTTCACCAACATGCAGTGTTTCCTTGATTGAATTAGCTCTCACACCAATATTTGCGTCTAGAGCCTTTGCATTGAGGGCTATCTGAAAACGGCTGTGGCGCTGAAGTTGCCTGTGAATGTGGAGTTGGTGGCATGTGAAACCCGCATGTGGAGCATTCGTTTGTGTGGGATGCTCTACCAGGTTCATTCCTAGATAATGCACTCAAAGGGCACTAAGCATAGAGTGTGAAAACTGAGTTTCCTTGAGAGCTGCTTGGAAGCCTGATGGTGTGTGAAGTTAGTGAGCCAAATGGAGTTGTTCTCATACAAGAACCACTCGGCTGATCCTTCTTCAATATGCCCTTCACCAACATGCAGTGTTTCCTTGATTGAATTAGCTCTCACACCAATATTTGCGTCTAGAGCCTTTGCATTGAGGGCTATCTGAAAACGGCAGTGGCGCTGAAGTTGCCTGTGAATGTGGAGTTGGTGGCATGTGAAACCCGCATGTGGAGCATTCGTTTGTGTGGGATGCTCTACCAGGTTCATTTCAGTCCTAGGTACTCAAAGGGCACTAAGCATAGAGTGTGAAAAGTGAGTTTCCTTGAGAGCTGCTTGGAAGCCTGATGGTGTGTGAAGGTAGTGAGCCAAATGGAGTTGTTCTCCCACAAAAAAGCACTCGGCTGATCCTTCTTCAATATGCCCTTCACCAACATGCAGTGTTTCTGTGACTGAATTATCTCTCACACCAATATTTGCGTCTAGAACCTTTGCATTGAGGGCTATCTGAAAGCGGCAGTGGCGCTGAAGTTGCCTGTGAATGTGGAGTTGGTGGCATGTGAAACCCGCATGTGGAGCATTCGTTTGTGTGGGATGCTCTACCAGGTTCATTTCAGTCCTAGGCACACAAAGGGCACTAAGCATAGATTGTGAAACCTGAGTTTCCTTGAGAGCTGCTTGGAATCCTGATGGTGTGTGAAGTTAGTGAGCCAAATGGAGTTGTTCTCCCACAAGAACCCTCGGCTGATCCTTCTTCAATATGCCCTTCACCAACATGCAGTGTTTCCTTGATTGAATTAGCTCTCACACCAATATTTGCGTCTAGAGCCTTTGCATTGAGGGCTATCTGAAAACGGCTGTGGCGCTGAAGTTGCCTGTGAATGTGGAGTTGGTGGCATGTGAAACCCGCATGTGGAGCATTCGTTTGTGTGGGATGCTCTACCAGGTTCATTCCTAGATAATGCACTCAAAGGGCACTAAGCATAGAGTGTGAAAACTGAGTTTCCTTGAGAGCTGCTTGGAAGCCTGATGGTGTGTGAAGTTAGTGAGCCAAATGGAGTTCTTCTCCCACAAGAACCACTCGGCTGATCCTTCTTCAATATGCCCTTCACCGACATGCAGTGTTTCCTTGATTGAATTAGCTCTCACACCAATATTTGCGTCTAGAGCCTTTGCATTGAGGGCTATCTGAAAACGGCTGTGGCGCTGAAGTTGCCTGTGAATGTGGAGTTGGTGGCATGTGAAACCCGCATGTGGAGCATTCGTTTGTGTGGGATGCTCACCAAGCTTCATTTCAGTCCTAGGTACCCAAAGGGCACTAAGCATAGAGTGTGAAAACTGAGTTTCCTTGAGAGCTGCTTGGAAGCCTGATGGTGTGTGAAGTTAGTGAGCCAAATGGAGTTGTTCTCCCACAAGAACCACTCGGCTGATCCTTCTTCAATATGCCCTTCACCAACATGCAGTGTTTCCTTGATTGAATTAGCTCTCACACCAATATTTGCGTCTAGAGCCTTTGCATTGAGGGCTATCTGAAAACGGCTGTGGTGCTGAAGTTGCCTGTGAATGTGGAGTTGGTGGCATGTGAAACCCGCATGTGGAGCATTCGTTTGTGTGGGATGCTCTACCAGGATCATTTCAGTCCTATTTACTCAAAGGGCACTAAGCATAGAGTGTGAAAACTGAGTTTCCTTGAGAGCTGCTTGGATGCCTGATGGTGTGTGAAGTTAGTGAGCCAAATGGAGTTGTTCTCCCACAAGAACCACACGGCTGGTCCTTCTTCAATATGCCCTTCACCAACATGCAGTGTTTCCTTGATTGAATTAGCTCTCACACCAATATTTGCGTCTAGAGCCTTTGCATTGAGGGCTATCTGAAAACGGCTGTGGCGCTGAAGTTGCCTGTGAATGTGGAGTTGGTGGCATGTGAAACCCGCATGTGGAGCATTCGTTTGTGTGGCATGCTCTACCAGGTTCATTCCTAGATAATGCACTCAAAGGGCACTAAGCATAGAGTGTGAAAACTGAGTTTCCTTGAGAGCTGCTTGGAAGCCTGATGGTGTGTGAAGTTAGTGAGCCAAATGGAGTTGTTCTCCCACAAGAACCACTCGGCTGATCCTTCTTCAATATGCCCTTCACCAACATGCAGTGTTTCTTTGATTGAATTAGCTCTCACACCAATATTTGCGTCTAGAGCCTTTGCATTGAGGGCTATCTGAAAACGGCTGTGGCGCTGAAGTTGCCTGTGAATGTGGAGTTGGTGGCATGTGAAACCCGCATGTGGAGCATTCGTTTGTGTGGGATGCTCACCAAGCTTCATTTCAGTCCTAGGTACTCAAAGGGCACTAAGCATAGAGTGTGAAAACTGAGTTTCCTTGAGAGCTGCTTGGAAGCCTGATTTTGTGTGAAGTTAGTGCGCCAAATGGAGTTGTTCTCCCACAAAAAGCCACTCGGCTGATCCTTCTTCAATATGCCCTTCACCAACATGCAGTGTTTCCTTGATTGAATTAGCTCTCACACCAATATTTGCGTCTAGAGCCTTTGCATTGAGGGCTATCTGAAAACGGCTGTGGCGCTGAAGTTGCCTGAGAATTTGGAGTTGGTGGCATGTGAAACCCGCATGTGGAGCATTCGTTTGTGTGGGATGCTCACCAAGCTTCATGTCAGTCCTAGGCACTCAAAGGGCACTAAGCATAGAGTGTGAAAACTGAGTTTCCTTGAGAGCTGCTTGGAAGCCTGATGGTGTGTGAAGGTAGTGAGCCAAATGGAGTTGTTCTCCCACAAGAACCACTCGGCTGATCCTTCTTCAATATGCCCTTCACCAACATGCAGTGTTTCCTTGATTGAATTAGCTCTCACACCAATATTTGCGTCTAGAGCCTTTGCATTGAGGGCTATCTGAAAACGGCTGTGGTGCTGAAGTTGCCTGTGAATGTGGAGTTGGTGGCATGTGAAACCCGCATGTGGAGCATTCGTTTGTGTGGGATGCTCTACCAGGTTCATTTCAGTCCTAGGTACTCAAAGGGCACTAAGCATAGAGTGTGAAAACTGAGTTTCCTTGAGAGCTGCTTGGATGTCTGATGGTGTGTGAAGTTAGTGAGCCAAATGGAGTTGTTCTCCCACAAGAACCACACGGCTGGTCCTTCTTCAATATGCCCTTCACCGACATGCAGAGTTTCCTTGATTGAATTAGCTCTCACACCAATATTTGCGTCTAGAGCCTTTGCATTGAGGGCTATCTGAAAATGGCTGTGGCGCTGAAGTTGCCTGTGAATGTGGAGTTGGTGGCATGTGAAACCCGCATGTGGAGCATTCGTTTGTGTGGGATGCTCTACCAGGTTCATTCCTAGATAATGCACTCAAAGGGCACGAAGCATAGAGTGTGAAAACTGAGTTTCCTTGAGAGCTGCTTGGAAGCCTGATGGTGTGTGAAGTTAGTGAGCCAAATGGAGTTGTTCTCCCACAAGAACCACTCGGCCGATCCTTCTTCAATATGCCCTTCACCAACATGCAGTGTTTCCTTGATTGAATTAGCTCTCACACCAATATTTGCGTCTAGAGCCTTTGCATTGAGGGCTATCTGAAAATGGCTGTGGCGCTGAAGTTGCCTGTGAATGTGGAGTTGGTGGCATGTGAAACCCGCATGTGGAGCATTCGTTTGTGTGGGATGCTCTACCAGGTTCATTTCAGTCCTAGGCACTCAAAGGGCACTAAGCATAGAGTGTGAAAACTGAGTTTCCTTGAGAGCTGCTTGGAAGCCTGATGGTGTGTGAAGTTAGTGAGCCAAATGGAGTTGTTCTCCCACAAGAACCACTCGGCTGATCCTTCTTCAATATGCCCTTCACCAACATGCAGTGTTTCCTTGATTGAATTAGCTCTCACACCAATATTTGCGTCTAGAGCCTTTGCATTGAGGGCTATCTGAAAACGGCTGTGGCGCTGAAGTTGCCTGTGAATGTGGAGTTGGTGGCATGTGAAACCCGCATGTGGAGCATTCGTTTGTGTGGGATGCTCTACCAGGTTCATTCCTAGATAATGCACTCAAAGGGCACTAAGCATAGAGTGTGAAAACTGAGTTTCCTTGAGAGCTGCTTGGAAGCCTGATGGTGTGTGAAGTTAGTGAGCCAAATGGAGTTGTTCTCCCACAAGAACCCTCGGCTGATACTTCTTCAATATGCCCTTCACCAACATGCAGTGTTTCCTTGATTGAATTAGCTCTCACACCAATATTTGCGTCTAGAGCCTTTGCATTGAGGGCTATCTGAAAACGGCTGTGGCGCTGAAGTTGCCTGTGAATGTGGAGTTGGTGGCATGTGAAACCCGCATGTGGAGCATTCGTTTGTGTGGGATTCTCTACCAGGTTCATTCCTAGATAATGCACTCAAAGGGCACTAAGCATAGAGTGTGAAAACTGAGTTTCCTTGAGAGCTGCTTGGATGCCTGATGGTGTGTGAAGTTAGTGAGCCAAATGGAGTTCTTCTCCCACAAGAACCACTCGGCTGATCCTTCTTCAATATGCCCTTCACCAACATGCAGTGTTTCCTTGATTGAATTAGCTCTCACACCAATATTTGCGTCTAGAGCCTTTGCATTGAGGGCTATCTGAAAACGGCTGTGGCGCTGAAGTTGCCTGTGAATGTGGAGTTGGTGGCATGTGAAACCCGCATGTGGAGCATTCGTTTGTGTGGGATGCTCACCAAGCTTCATTTCAGTCCTAGGTACCCAAAGGGCACTAAGCATAGAGTGTGAAAACTGAGTTTCCTTGAGAGCTGCTTGGAAGCCTGATGGTGTGTGAAGTTAGTGAGCCAAATGGAGTTGTTCTCCCACAAGAACCACTCGGCTGATCCTTCTTCAATATGCCCTTCACCAACATGCAGTGTTTCCTTGATTGAATTAGCTCTCACACCAATATTTGCGTCTAGAGCCTTTGCATTGAGGGCTATCTGAAAACGGCTGTGGTGCTGAAGTTGCCTGTGAATGTGGAGTTGGTGGCATGTGAAACCCGCATGTGGAGCATTCGTTTGTGTGGGATGCTCTACCAGGATCATTTCAGTCCTAGGTACTCAAAGGGCACTAAGCATAGAGTGTGAAAACTGAGTTTCCTTGAGAGCTGCTTGGATGCCTGATGGTGTGTGAAGTTAGTGAGCCAAATGGAGTTGTTCTCCCACAAGAACCACACGGCTGGTCCTTCTTCAATATGCCCTTCACCAACATGCAGTGTTTCCTTGATTGAATTAGCTCTCACACCAATATTTGCGTCTAGAGCCTTTGCATTGAGGGCTATCTGAAAACGGCTGTGGCGCTGAAGTTGCCTGTGAATGTGGAGTTGGTGGCATGTGAAACCCGCATGTGGAGCATTCGTTTGTGTGGCATGCTCTACCAGGTTCATTCCTAGATAATGCACTCAAAGGGCACTAAGCATAGAGTGTGAAAAGTGAGTTTCCTTGAGAGCTGCTTGGAAGCCTGATGGTGTGTGAAGGTAGTGAGCCAAATGGAGTTCTTCTCCCACAAGAACCACTCGGCTGATCCTTCTTCAATATGCCCTTCACCAACATGCAGTGTTTCCTTGATTGAATTAGCTCTCACACCAATATTTGCGTCTAGAGCCTTTGCATTGAGGGCTATCTGAAAACGGCTGTGGCGCTGAAGTTGCCTGTGAATGTGGAGTTGGTGGCATGTGAAACCCGCATGTGGAGCATTCGTTTGTGTGGGATGCTCTACCAGGTTCATTTCAGTCCTAGGCACACAAAGGGCACTAAGCATAGAGTGTGAAACCTGAGTTTCCTTGAGAGCTGCTTGGAAGCCTGATGGTGTGTGAAGTTAGTGAGCCAAATGGAGTTGTTCTCCCACAAGAACCACTCGGCTGATCCTTCTTCAATATGCCCTTCAACAACATGCAGAGTTTCCTTGATTGAATTAGCTCTCACACCAATATTTGTGTCTAGAGCCTTTGCATTGAGGGCTATCTGAAAACGGCTGTGGCGCTGAAGTTGCCTGTGAATGTGGAGTTGGTGGCATGTGA
The DNA here is from genome assembly GCF_030435755.1 of Ochotona princeps. Classification (NCBI taxonomy): domain Eukaryota; kingdom Metazoa; phylum Chordata; class Mammalia; order Lagomorpha; family Ochotonidae; genus Ochotona; species Ochotona princeps. The sequence continues at coordinate 33,833 of NW_026701009.1, forward strand.
AACCCGCATGTGGAGCATTCGTTTGTGTGGGATGCTCTACCAGGTTCATTTCTGTCCTAGGCACTCAAAGGGCACTAAGCATAGAGTGTGAAAACTGAGTTTCCTTGAGAGCTGCTTGGAAGCCTGATGGTGTGTGAAGTTAGTGAGCCAAATGGAGTTGTTCTCCCACAAGAACCACTCGGCTGATCCTTCTTCAATATGCCCTTCACCAACATGCAGTGTTTCCTTGATTGAATTAGCTCTCACACCAATATTTGCGTCTAGAGCCTTTGCATTGAGGGCTATCTGAAAACGGCTGCGGCGCTGAAGTTGCCTGTGAATGTGGAGTTGGTGGCATGTGAAACCCGCATGTGGAGCATTCGTTTGTGTGGGATGCTCACCAAGCTTCATTTCAGTCCTAGGTACTCAAAGGGCACTAAGCATAGAGTGTGAAAAGTGAGTTTCCTTGAGAGCTGCTTGGAAGCCTGATGGTGTGTGAAGTTAGTGAGCCAAATGGAGTTGTTCTCCCACAAGAACTACTCGGCTGATCCTTCTTCAATATGCCCTTCAACAACATGCAGTGTTTCCTTGATTGAATTAGCTCTCACACCAATATTTGTGTCTAGAGCCTTTGCATTGAGGGCTATCTGAAAACGGCTGTGGTGCTGAAGTTGCCTGTGAATGTGGAGTTGGTGGCATGTGAAACCCGCATGTGGAGCATTCGTTTGTGTGGGATGCTCTACCAGGTTCATTTCAGTCCTGGGTACTCAAAGGGCACTAAGCATAGAGTGTGAAAACTGAGTTTCCTTGAGAGCTGCTTGGAAGCCTGATGGTGTGTGAAGTTAGTGAGTCAAATGGAGTTGTTCTCCCACAAAAAACCACTTGGCCGATCCTTCTTCAATATGCCCTTCACCAACATGCAGTGTTTCCTTGATTGAATTAGCTCTCACACCAATATTTGCGTCTAGAGCCTTTGCATTGAGGGCTATCTGAAAACGGCTGTGGTGCTGAAGTTGCCTGTGAATGTGGAGTTGGTGGCATGTGAAACCCGCATGTGGAGCATTCGTTTGTGTGGCATGCTCTACCAGGTTCATTCCTAGATAATGCACTCAAAGGGCACTAAGCATAGAGTGTGAAAACTGAGTTTCCTTGAGAGCTGCTTGGAAGCCTGATGGTGTGTGAAGTTAGTGAGCCAAATGGAGTTGTTCTCCCACAAAAAACCACTCGGCCGATCCTTCTTCAATATGCCCTTCACCAACATGCAGTGTTTCCTTGATTGAATTAGCTCTCACGCCAATATTTGCGTCTAGAGCCTTTGCATTGAGGGCTATCTGAAAACGGCTGTGGCGCTGAAGTTGCCTGTGAATGTGGAGTTGGTGGCATGTGAAACCCGCATGTGGAGCATTCGTTTGTGTGGGATACTCTACCAGGTTCATTTCTGTCCTAGGCACTCAAAGGGCACTAAGCATAGAGTGTGAAAACTGAGTTTCCTTGAGAGCTGCTTGGAAGCCTGATGGTGTGTGAAGTTAGTGAGCCAAATGGAGTTGTTCTCCCACAAGAACCACTCGGCTGATCCTTCTTCAATATGCCCTTCACCAACATGCTGTGTTTCCTTGATTGAATTAGCTCTCACACCAATATTTGCGTCTAGAGCCTTTGCATTGAGGGCTATCTGAAAACGGCTGTGGCGCTGAAGTTGCCTGTGAATGTGGAGTTGGTGGCATGTGAAACCCGCATGTGGAGCATTCGTTTGTGTGGGATGCTCTACCAGGTTCATTCCTAGATAATACACTCAAAGGGCACTAAGCATAGAGTGTGAAAACTGAGTTTCCTTGAGAGCTGCTTGGAAGCCTAATGGTGTGTGAAGTTAGTGAGCCAAATGGAGTTGTTCTCCCACAAAAAACCACTCGGCCGATCCTTCTTCAATATGCACTTCACCAACATGCAGTGTTTCCTTGATTGAATTAGCTCTCACACCAATATTTGCGTCTAGAGCCTTTGCATTGAGGGCTATCTGAAAACGGCTGTGGCGCTGAAGTTGCCTGTGAATGTGGAGTTGGTGGCATGTGAAACCCGCATGTGGAGCATTCGTTTGTGTGGGATGCTCACCAAGCTTCATTTCAGTCCTAGGTACTCAAAGGGCACTAAGCATAGAGTGTGAAACCTGAGTTTCCTTGAGGGCTGCTTGGAAGCCTGATGATGTGTGAAGTTAGTGAGCCAAATGGAGTTGTTCTCCCACAAGAACCACTCGGCTGATCCTTCTTCAATATGCCCTTCACCAACATGCAGTGTTTCCTTGATTGAATTAGCTCTCACACCAATATTTGTGTCTAGAGCCTTTGCATTGAGGGCTATCTGAAAACGGCTGTGGCGCTGAAGTTGCCTGTGAATGTGGAGTTGGTGGCATGTGAAACCCGCATGTGGAGCATTCGTTTGTGTGGGATGCTCTACCAGGTTCATTCCTAGATAATGCACTCAAAAGGCACTAAGCATAGAGTGTGAAAACTGAATTTCCTTGAGAGCTGCTTGGAAGCCTGATGGTGTGTGAAGTTAGTGAGCCAAATGGAGTTGTTCTCCCACAAGAACCACTCGGCTGATCCTTCTTCAATATGCCCTTCACCAACATGCAGTGTTTCCTTGATTGAATTAGCTCTCACACCAATATTTGCGTCTAGAGCCTTTGCATTGAGGGCTATCTGAAAATGGCTGTGGCGCTGAAGTTGCCTGTGAATGTGGAGTTGGTGGCATGTGAAAACCGCATGTGGAGCATTCGTTTGTGTGGGATCCTCACCAAGCTTCATTTCAGTCCTAAGCACACAAAGGGCACTAAGCATAGAGTGTGAAAACTGAGTTTCCTTGAGAGCTGCTTGGAAGCCTGATGGTGTGTGAAGTTAGTGAGCCAAATGGAGTTGTTCTCCCACAAGAACCACTCGGCTGATCCTTCTTCAATATGCCCTTCACCAACATGCAGTGTTTCCTTGATTGAATTATCTCTCATACCAATATTTGCGTCTAGAGCCTTTGCATTGAGGGCTATCTGAAAATGTCTGTGGCGCTGAAGTTGCCTGTGAATGTGGAGTTGGTGGCATGTGAAACCCGCATGTGGAGCATTCGTTTGTGTGGGATGCTCTACCAGGTTCATTCCTAGATAATGCACTCAAAAGGCACTAAGCATAGAGTGTGAAAACTGAATTTCCTTGAGAGCTGCTTGGAAGCCTGATGGTGTGTGAAGTTAGTGAGCCAAATGGAGTTGTTCTCCCAGAAAAAACCACTCGGCTGATCCTTCTTCAATATGCCCTTCACCAACATGCAGTGTTTCCTTGATTGAATTAGCTCTCACACCAATATTTGCGTCTAGAGCCTTTGCATTGAGGGCTATCTGAAAATGGCTGTGGCGCTGAAGTTGCCTGTGAATGTGGAGTTGGTGGCATGTGAAACCCGCATGTGGAGCATTCGTTTGTGTGGGATCCTCACCAAGCTTCATTTCAGTCCTAAGCACACAAAGGGCACTAAGCATAGAGTGTGAAAACTGAGTTTCCTTGAGAGCTGCTTGGAAGCCTGATGGTGTGTGAAGTTAGTGAGCCAAATGGAGTTGTTCTCCCACAAGAACCACTCTGCTGATCCTTCTTAAATATGCCCTTCACCAACATGCAGTGTTTCCTTGATTGAATTAGCTCTCATACCAATATTTGTGTCTAGAGCCTTTGCATTGAGGGCTATCTGAAAATGGCTGTGGCGCTGAAGTTGTCTGTGAATGTGGAGTTGGTGGCATGTGAAACCCGCATGTGGAGCATTCGTTTGTGTGGGATGCTCTACCAGGTTCATTTCAGTCCTAGGTACTCAAAGGGCACTAAGCATAGAGTGTGAAAACTGAGTTTCCTTGAGAGCTGCTTGGAAGCCTGATGGTGTGTGAAGTTAGTGAGCCAAATGGAGTTGTTCTCCCACAAAAAACCACTCGGCTGATCCTTCTTCAATATGCCCTTCACCAACATGCAGTGTTTCCTTGATTGAATTAGCTCTCACACCAATATTTGAGTCTAGAACCTTTGCATTGAGGGCTATCTGAAAACGGCTGTGGCGCTGAAGTTGCCTGTCAATGTGGAGTTGGTGGCATGTGAAACCCGCATCTGGAGCATTCGTTTGTGTGGGATGCTCTACCAGGTTCATTCCTAGATAATGCACTCAAAGGGCACTAAGCATAGAGTGTGAAAACTGAGTTTCCTTGGGAGCTGCTTGGAAGCCTGATGGTGTGTGAAGTTAGTGAGCCAAATGGATTTCTTCTCCCACAAAAATCCACTCGGCCGATCCTTCTTCAATATGCCCTTCACCGACATGCAGTGTTTCCTTGATTGAATTAGCTCTCACACCAATATTTGCGTCTAGAGCCTTTGCATTGAGGGCTATCTGAAAACGGCTGTGGCGCTGAAGTTGCCTGTGAATGTGGAGTTGGTGGCATGTGAAACTCGCATGTGGAGCATTCGTTTGTGTGGGATGCTCTACCAGGTTCATTTCTGTCCTAGGCACTCAAAGGGCACTAAGCATAGAGTGTGAAAACTGAGTTTCCTTGAGAGCTGCTTGGAAGCCTGATGGTGTGTGAAGTTAGTGAGCCAAATGGAGTTGTTCTCCCACAAGAACCACTCGGCTGATCCTTCTTCAATATGCCCTTCACCAACATGCAGTGTTTCCTTGATTGAATTAGCTCTCACACCAATATTTGCGTCTAGAGCCTTTGCATTGAGGGCTATCTGAAAACGGCAGTGGCGCTGAAGTTGCCTGTGAATGTGGAGTTGGTGGCATGTGAAACCCGCATGTGGAGCATTCGTTTGTGTGGGATGCTCTACCAGGTTCATTTCAGTCCTAGGTACTCAAAGGGCACTAAGCATAGAGTGTGAAAAGTGAGTTTCCTTGAGAGCTGCTTGGAAGCCTGATGGTGTGTGAAGGTAGTGAGCCAAATGGAGTTGTTCTCCCACAAAAAACCACTCGGCTGATCCTTCTTCAATATGCCCTTCACCAACATGCAGTGTTTCCGTGACTGAATTATCTCTCACACCAATATTTGCGTCTAGAACCTTTGCATTGAGGGCTATCTGAAAGCGGCAGTGGCGCTGAAGTTGCCTGTGAATGTGGAGTTGGTGGCATGTGAAACCCGCATGTGGAGCATTCGTTTGTGTGGGATGCTCTACCAGGTTCATTTCAGTCCTAGGCACACAAAGGGCACTAAGCATAGATTGTGAAACCTGAGTTTCCTTGAGAGCTGCTTGGAATCCTGATGGTGTGTGAAGTTAGTGAGCCAAATGGAGTTGTTCTCCCACAAGAACCCTCGGCTGATCCTTCTTCAATATGCCCTTCACCAACATGCAGTGTTTCCTTGATTGAATTAGCTCTCACACCAATATTTGCGTCTAGAGCCTTTGCATTGAGGGCTATCTGAAAACGGCTGTGGCGCTGAAGTTGCCTGTGAATGTGGAGTTGGTGGCATGTGAAACCCGCATGTGGAGCATTCGTTTGTGTGGGATGCTCTACCAGGTTCATTCCTAGATAATGCACTCAAAGGGCACTAAGCATAGAGTGTGAAAACTGAGTTTCCTTGAGAGCTGCTTGGAAGCCTGATGGTGTGTGAAGTTAGTGAGCCAAATGGAGTTCTTCTCCCACAAGAACCACTCGGCTGATCCTTCTTCAATATGCCCTTCACCGACATGCAGTGTTTCCTTGATTGAATTAGCTCTCACACCAATATTTGCGTCTAGAGCCTTTGCATTGAGGGCTATCTGAAAACGGCTGTGGCGCTGAAGTTGCCTGTGAATGTGGAGTTGGTGGCATGTGAAACCCGCATGTGGAGCATTCGTTTGTGTGGGATGCTCACCAAGCTTCATTTCAGTCCTAGCTACCCAAAGGGCACTAAGCATAGAGTGTGAAAACTGAGTTTCCTTGAGAGCTGCTTGGAAGCCTGATGGTGTGTGAAGTTAGTGAGCCAAATGGAGTTGTTCTCCCACAAGAACCACTCGGCTGATCCTTCTTCAATATGCCCTTCACCAACATGCAGTGTTTCCTTGATTGAATTAGCTCTCACACCAATATTTGCGTCTAGAGCCTTTGCATTGAGGGCTATCTGAAAACGGCTGTGGTGCTGAAGTTGCCTGTGAATGTGGAGTTGGTGGCATGTGAAACCCGCATGTGGAGCATTCGTTTGTGTGGGATGCTCTACCAGGATCATTTCAGTCCTAGGTACTCAAAGGGCACTAAGCATAGAGTGTGAAAACTGAGTTTCCTTGAGAGCTGCTTGGATGCCTGATGGTGTGTGAAGTTAGTGAGCCAAATGGAGTTGTTCTCCCACAAGAACCACACGGCTGGTCCTTCTTCAATATGCCCTTCACCAACATGCAGTGTTTCCTTGATTGAATTAGCTCTCACACCAATATTTGCGTCTAGAGCCTTTGCATTGAGGGCTATCTGAAAACGGCTGTGGCGCTGAAGTTGCCTGTGAATGTGGAGTTGGTGGCATGTGAAACCCGCATGTGGAGCATTCGTTTGTGTGGCATGCTCTACCAGGTTCATTCCTAGATAATGCACTCAAAGGGCACTAAGCATAGAGTGTGAAAACTGAGTTTCCTTGAGAGCTGCTTGGAAGCCTGATGGTGTGTGAAGTTAGTGAGCCAAATGGAGTTGTTCTCCCACAAGAACCACTCGGCTGATCCTTCTTCAATATGCCCTTCACCAACATGCAGTGTTTCTTTGATTGAATTAGCTCTCACACCAATATTTGCGTCTAGAGCCTTTGCATTGAGGGCTATCTGAAAACGGCTGTGGCGCTGAAGTTGCCTGTGAATGTGGAGTTGGTGGCATGTGAAACCCGCATGTGGAGCATTCGTTTGTGTGGGATGCTCACCAAGCTTCATTTCAGTCCTAGGTACTCAAAGGGCACTAAGCATAGAGTGTGAAAAGTGAGTTTCCTTGAGAGCTGCTTGGAAGCCTGATGGTGTGTGAAGGTAGTGAGCCAAATGGAGTTGTTCTCCCACAAAATAGCACTCGGCTGATCCTTCTTCAATATGCCCTTCACCAACATGCAGTGTTTCCGTGACTGAATTATCTCTCACACCAATATTTGCGTCTAGAACCTTTGCATTGAGGGCTATCTGAAAGCGGCAGTGGCGCTGAAGTTGCCTGTGAATGTGGAGTTGGTGGCATGTGAAACCCGCATGTGGAGCATTCGTTTGTGTGGGATGCTCTACCAGGTTCATTTCAGTCCTAGGCACACAAAGGGCACTAAGCATAGAGTGTGAAAACTGAGTTTCCTTGAGAGCTGCTTGGAAGCCTGATGGTGTGTGAAGTTAGTGAGCCAAATGGAGTTGTTCTCCCACAAGAACCACTCGGCTGATCCTTCTTCAATATGCCCTTCACCGACATGCAGAGTTTCCTTGATTGAATTAGCTCTCACACCAATATTTGCGTCTAGAGCCTTTGCATTGAGGGCTATCTGAAAATGGCTGTGGCGCTGAAGTTGCCTGTGAATGTGGAGTTGGTGGCATGTGAAACCCGCATGTGGAGCATTCGTTTGTGTGGGATGCTCTACCAGGTTCATTCCTAGATAATGCACTCAAAGGGCACGAAGCATAGAGTGTGAAAACTGAGTTTCCTTGAGAGCTGCTTGGAAGCCTGATGGTGTGTGAAGTTAGTGAGCCAAATGGAGTTGTTCTCCCACAAAAAACCACTCGGCCGATCCTTCTTCAATGTGCCCTTCACCAACATGCAGTGTTTCCTGATTGAATTAGCTCTCACACCAATATTTGTGTCTAGATCCTTTGCATTGAGGGCTATCTGAAAACGGCTGTGGCGCTGAAGTTGCCTGTCAATGTGGAGTTGGTGGCATGTGAAACCCGCATGTGGAGCATTTGTTTGTGTGGGATTCTCTACCAGGTTCATTTCTGTCCTAGGCACTCAAAGGGCACTAAGCATAGAGTGTGAAAACTGAGTTTCCTTGAGAGCTGCTTGGAAGCCTGATGGTGTGTGAAGTTAGTGAGCCAAATGGAGTTGTTCTCCACAAGAACCACTCGGCTGATCCTTCTTCAATATGCCCTTCACCGACATGCAGAGTTTCCTTGATTGAATTAGCTCTCACACCAATATTTGCGTCTAGAGCCTTTGCATTGAGGGCTATCTGAAAACGGCTGTGGCGCTGAAGTTGCCTGTGAATGTGGAGTTGGTGGCATGTGAAACCCGCATGTGGAGCATTCGTTTGTGTGGGATGCTCTACCAGGTTCATTCCTAGATAATGCACTCAAAGGGCACTAAGCATAGAGTGTGAAAACTGAGTTTCCTTGAGAGCTGCTTGGAAGCCTGATGGTGTGTGAAGTTAGTGAGCCAAATGGAGTTCTTCTCCCACAAGAACCACTCGGCTGATCCTTCTTCAATATGCCCTTCACCAACATGCAGTGTTTCCTTGATTGAATTAGCTCTCACACCAATATTTGCGTCTAGAGCCTTTGCATTGAGGGCTCTCTGAAAACGGCTGTGGCGCTGAAGTTGCCTGTCAATGTGGAGTTGGTGGCATGTGAAACCCGCATGTGGAGCATTCGTTTGTGTGGGATGCTCACCAAGCTTCATGTCAGTCCTAGGCACTCAAAGGGCACTAAGCATAGAGTGTGAAAACTGAGTTTCCTTGAGAGCTGCTTGGAAGCCTGATGGTGTGTGAAGTTAGTGAGCCAAATGGAGTTGTTCTCCCACAAGAACCACTCGGCTGATCCTTCTTCAATATGCCCTTCACCAACATGCAGTGTTTCCTTGATTGAATTAGCTCTCACACCAATATTTGCGTCTAGAGCCTTTGCATTGAGGGCTATCTGAAAACGGCTGTGGCGCTGAAGTTGCCTGTGAATGTGGAGTTGGTGGCATGTGAAACCCGCATGTGGAGCATTCGTTTGTGTGGGATGCTCTACCAGGTTCATTCCTAGATAATGCACTCAAAGGGCACTAAGCATAGAGTGTGAAAAGTGAGTTTCCTTGAGAGCTGCTTGGAAGCCTGATGGTGTGTGAAGGTAGTGAGCCAAATGGAGTTCTTCTCCCACAAGAACCACTCGGCTGATCCTTCTTCAATATGCCCTTCACCAACATGCAGTGTTTCCTTGATTGAATTAGCTCTCACACCAATATTTGCGTCTAGAGCCTTTGCATTGAGGGCTATCTGAAAACGGCTGTGGCGCTGAAGTTGCCTGTGAATGTGGAGTTGGTGGCATGTGAAACCCGCATGTGGAGCATTCGTTTGTGTGGGATGCTCTACCAGGTTCATTCCTAGATAATGCACTCAAAGGGCACGAAGCATAGAGTGTGAAAACTGAGTTTCCTTGAGAGCTGCTTGGAAGCCTGATGGTGTGTGAAGTTAGTGAGCCAAATGGAGTTGTTCTCCCACAAAAAACCACTCGGCCGATCCTTCTTCAATGTGCTCTTCAACAACATGCAGTGTTTCCTTGATTGAATTAGCTCTCACACCAATATTTGTGTCTAGATCCTTTGCATTGAGGGCTATCTGAAAACGGCTGTGGCGCTGAAGTTGCCTGTCAATGTGGAGTTGGTGGCATGTGAAACCCGCATGTGGAGCATTCGTTTGTGTGGGATTCTCTACCAGGTTCATTTCTGTCCTAGGCACTCAAAGGGCACTAAGCATAGAGTGTGAAAACTGAGTTTCCTTGAGAGCTGCTTGGAAGCCTGATGGTGTGTGAAGTTAGTGAGCCAAATGGAGTTGTTCTCCCACAAGAACCACTCGGCTGATCCTTCTTCAATATGCCCTTCACCGACATGCAGAGTTTCCTTGATTGAATTAGCTCTCACACCAATATTTGCGTCTAGAGCCTTTGCATTGAGGGCTATCTGAAAACGGCTGTGGCGCTGAAGTTGCCTGTGAATGTGGAGTTGGTGGCATGTGAAACCCGCATGTGGAGCATTCATTTGTGTGGGATGCTCTACCAGGTTCATTCCTAGATAATGCACTCAAAGGGCACTAAGCATAGAGTGTGAAAACTGAGTTTCCTTGAGAGCTGCTTGGAAGCCTGATGGTGTGTGAAGTTAGTGAGCCAAATGGAGTTCTTCTCCCACAAGAACCACTCGGCTGATCCTTCTTCAATATGCCCTTCACCAACATGCAGTGTTTCCTTGATTGAATTAGCTCTCACACCAATATTTGCGTCTAGAGCCTTTGCATTGAGGGCTCTCTGAAAACGGCTGTGGCGCTGAAGTTGCCTGACAATGTGGAGTTGGTGGCATGTGAAACCCGCATGTGGAGCATTCGTTTGTGTGGGATGCTCACCAAGCTTCATGTCAGTCCTAGGCACTCAAAGGGCACTAAGCATAGAGTGTGAAAACTGAGTTTCCTTGAGAGCTGCTTGGAAGCCTGATGGTGTGTGAAGTTAGTGAGCCAAATGGAGTTGTTCTCCCACAAGAACCACTCGGCTGATCCTTCTTCAATATGCCCTTCACCAACATGCAGTGTTTCCTTGATTGAATTAGCTCTCACACCAATATTTGCGTCTAGAGCCTTTGCATTGAGGGCTATCTGAAAACGGCTGTGGCGCTGAAGTTGCCTGTGAATGTGGAGTTGGTGGCATGTGAAACCCGCATGTGGAGCATTCGTTTGTGTGGGATGCTCTACCAGGTTCATTCCTAGATAATGCACTCAAAGGGCACTAAGCATAGAGTGTGAAAACTGAGTTTCCTTGAGAGCTGCTTGGAAGCCTGATGGTGTGTGAAGGTAGTGAGCCAAATGGAGTTCTTCTCCCACAAGAACCACTCGGCTGATCCTTCTTCAATATGCCCTTCACCAACATGCAGTGTTTCCTTGATTGAATTAGCTCTCACACCAATATTTGCGTCTAGAGCCTTTGCATTGAGGGCTATCTGAAAACGGCTGTGGCGCTGAAGTTGCCTGTGAATGTGGAGTTGGTGGCATGTGAAACCCGCATGTGGAGCATTCGTTTGTGTGGGATGCTCTACCAGGTTCATTTCAGTCCTAGGCACACAAAGGGCACTAAGCATAGAGTGTGAAACCTGAGTTTCCTTGAGAGCTGCTTGGAAGCCTGATGGTGTGTGAAGTTAGTGAGCCAAATGGAGTTGTTCTCCCACAAGAACCACTCGGCTGATCCTTCTTCAATATGCCCTTCAACAACATGCAGTGTTTCCTTGATTGAATTAGCTCTCACACCAATATTTGTGTCTAGAGCCTTTGCATTGAGGGCTATCTGAAAACGGCTGTGGTGCTGAAGTTGCCTGTCAAAGTGGAGTTGGTGGCATGTGAAACCCGCATGTGGAGCATTCGTTTGTGTGGGATGCTCTACCAGGTTCATTTCATTCCTACGTACTCAAAGGGCACTAAGCATAGAGTGTGAAAACTGAGTTTCCTTGAGAGCTGCTTGGAAGCCTGATGGTGTGTGAAGTTAGTGAGTCAAATGGAGTTGTTCTCCCACAAAAAACCACTCGGCTGATCCTTCTTCAATATGCCCTTCACCAACATGCAGTGTTTCCTTGATTGAATTAGCTCTCACACCAATATTTGCGTCTAGAGCCTTTGCATTGAGGGCTATCTGAAAACGGCTGTGGCGCTGAAGTTGCCTGTCAATGTGGAGTTGGTGGCATGTGAAACCCGCATGTGGAGCATTCGTTTGTGTGGGATGCTCACCAAGCTTCATGTCAGTCCTAGGCACTCAAAGGGCACTAAGCATAGAGTGTGAAAACTGAGTTTCCTTGAGAGCTGCTTGGAAGCCTGATGGTGTGTGAAGTTAGTGAGCCAAATGGAGTTGTTCTCCCACAAGAACCACTCGGCTGATCCTTCTTCAATATGCCCTTCACCAACATGCAGTGTTTCCTTGATTGAATTAGCTCGCACACCAATATTTGCGTCTAGAGCCTTTGCATTGAGGGCTATCTGAAAACGGCTGTGGCGCTGAAGTTGCCTGTGAATGTGGAGTTGGTGGCATGTGAAACCCGCATCTGGAGCATTCGTTTGTGTGGGATGCTCTACCAGGTTCATTTCTGTCCTAGGCACTCAAAGGGCACTAAGCATAGAGTGTGAAAACTGAGTTTCCTTGAGAGCTGCTTGGAAGCCTGATGGTGTGTGAAGTTAGTGAGCCAAATGGAGTTGTTCTCCCACAAGAACCACTCGGCTGATCCTTCTTCAATATGCCCTTCACCAACATGCAGTGTTTCCTTGATTGAATTAGCTCTCACACCAATATTTGCGTCTAGAGCCTTTGCATTGAGGGCTATCTGAAAACGGCTGCGGCGCTGAAGTTGCCTGTGAATGTGGAGTTGGTGGCATGTGAAACCCGCATGTGGAGCATTCGTTTGTGTGGGATGCTCACCAAGCTTCATTTCAGTCCTAGGTACTCAAAGGGCACTAAGCATAGAGTGTGAAAAGTGAGTTTCCTTGAGAGCTGCTTGGAAGCCTGATGGTGTGTGAAGTTAGTGAGCCAAATGGAGTTGTTCTCCCACAAGAACTACTCGGCTGATCCTTCTTCAATATGCCCTTCAACAACATGCAGTGTTTCCTTGATTGAATTAGCTCTCACACCAATATTTGTGTCTAGAGCCTTTGCATTGAGGGCTATCTGAAAACGGCTGTGGTGCTGAAGTTGTCTGTGAATGTGGAGTTGGTGGCATGTGAAACCCGCATGTGGAGCATTCGTTTGTGTGGGATGCTCTACCAGGTTCATTTCAGTCCTGGGTACTCAAAGGGCACTAAGCATAGAGTGTGAAAACTGAGTTTCCTTGAGAGCTGCTTGGAAGCCTGATGGTGTGTGAAGTTAGTGAGTCAAATGGAGTTGTTCTCCCACAAAAAACCACTTGGCCGATCCTTCTTCAATATGCCCTTCACCAACATGCAGTGTTTCCTTGATTGAATTAGCTCTCACACCAATATTTGCGTCTAGAGCCTTTGCATTGAGGGCTATCTGAAAACGGCTGTGGTGCTGAAGTTGCCTGTGAATGTGGAGTTGGTGGCATGTGAAACCCGCATGTGGAGCATTCGTTTGTGTGGCATGCTCTACCAGGTTCATTCCTAGATAATGCACTCAAAGGGCACTAAGCATAGAGTGTGAAAACTGAGTTTCCTTGAGAGCTGCTTGGAAGCCTGATGGTGTGTGAAGTTAGTGAGCCAAATGGAGTTGTTCTCCCACAAAAAACCACTCGGCCGATCCTTCTTCAATATGCCCTTCACCAACATGCAGTGTTTCCTTGATTGAATTAGCTCTCACGCCAATATTTGCGTCTAGAGCCTTTGCATTGAGGGCTATCTGAAAACGGCTGTGGCGCTGAAGTTGCCTGTGAATGTGGAGTTGGTGGCATGTGAAACCCGCATGTGGAGCATTCGTTTGTGTGGGATACTCTACCAGGTTCATTTCTGTCCTAGGCACTCAAAGGGCACTAAGCATAGAGTGTGAAAACTGAGTTTCCTTGAGAGCTGCTTGGAAGCCTGATGGTGTGTGAAGTTAGTGAGCCAAATGGAGTTGTTCTCCCACAAGAACCACTCGGCTGATCCTTCTTCAATATGCCCTTCACCAACATGCTGTGTTTCCTTGATTGAATTAGCTCTCACACCAATATTTGCGTCTAGAGCCTTTGCATTGAGGGCTATCTGAAAACGGCTGTGGCGCTGAAGTTGCCTGTGAATGTGGAGTTGGTGGCATGTGAAACCCGCATGTGGAGCATTCGTTTGTGTGGGATGCTCTACCAGGTTCATTCCTAGATAATACACTCAAAGGGCACTAAGCATAGAGTGTGAAAACTGAGTTTCCTTGAGAGCTGCTTGGAAGCCTAATGGTGTGTGAAGTTAGTGAGCCAAATGGAGTTGTTCTCCCACAAAAAACCACTCGGCCGATCCTTCTTCAATATGCACTTCACCAACATGCAGTGTTTCCTTGATTGAATTAGCTCTCACACCAATATTTGCGTCTAGAGCCTTTGCATTGAGGGCTATCTGAAAACGGCTGTGGCGCTGAAGTTGCCTGTGAATGTGGAGTTGGTGGCATGTGAAACCCGCATGTGGAGCATTCGTTTGTGTGGGATGCTCACCAAGCTTCATTTCAGTCCTAGGTACTCAAAGGGCACTAAGCATAGAGTGTGAAACCTGAGTTTCCTTGAGGGCTGCTTGGAAGCCTGATGATGTGTGAAGTTAGTGAGCCAAATGGAGTTGTTCTCCCACAAGAACCACTCGGCTGATCCTTCTTCAATATGCCCTTCACCAACATGCAGTGTTTCCTTGATTGAATTAGCTCTCACACCAATATTTGTGTCTAGAGCCTTTGCATTGAGGGCTATCTGAAAACGGCTGTGGTGCTGAAGTTGCCTGTCAAAGTGGAGTTGGTGGCATGTGAAACACGCATGTGGAGCATTCGTTTGTGTGGGATGCTCTACCAGGTTCATTCCTAGATAATGCACTCAAAGGGCACTAAGCATAGAGTGTGAAAACTGAGTTTCCTTGAGAGCTGCTTGGAAGCCTGATGGTGTGTGAAGTTAGTGAGCCAAATGGAGTTGTTCTCCCACAAGAACCACTCGGCTGATCCTTCTTCAATATGCCCTTCACCAACATGCAGTGTTTCCTTGATTGAATTAGCTCTCACACCAATATTTGCGTCTAGAGCCTTTGCATTGAGGGCTATCTGAAAACGGCTGTGGCGCTGAAGTTGCCTGTGAATGTGGAGTTGGTGGCATGTGAAACCCGCATGTGGAGCATTCGTTTGTGTGGGATGCTCTACCAGGTTCATTCCTAGATAATGCACTCAAAAGGCACTAAGCATAGAGTGTGAAAACTGAATTTCCTTGAGAGCTGCTTGGAAGCCTGATGGTGTGTGAAGTTAGTGAGCCAAATGGAGTTGTTCTCCCACAAGAACCACTCGGCTGATCCTTCTTCAATATGCCCTTCACCAACATGCAGTGTTTCCTTGATTGAATTAGCTCTCACACCAATATTTGCGTCTAGAGCCTTTGCATTGAGGGCTATCTGAAAATGGCTGTGGCGCTGAAGTTGCCTGTGAATGTGGAGTTGGTGGCATGTGAAAACCGCATGTGGAGCATTCGTTTGTGTGGGATCCTCACCAAGCTTCATTTCAGTCCTAATCACACAAAGGGCACTAAGCATAGAGTGTGAAAACTGAGTTTCCTTGAGAGCTGCTTGGAAGCCTGATGGTGTGTGAAGTTAGTGAGCCAAATGGAGTTGTTCTCCCACAAGAACCACTCGGCTGATCCTTCTTCAATATGCCCTTCACCAACATGCAGTGTTTCCTTGATTGAATTAGCTCTCATACCAATATTTGCGTCTAGAGCCTTTGCATTGAGGGCTATCTGAAAATGTCTGTGGCGCTGAAGTTGTCTGTGAATGTGGAGTTGGTGGCATGTGAAACCCGCATGTGGAGCATTCGTTTGTGTGGGATGCTCTACCAGGTTCATTCCTAGATAATGCACTCAAAGGGCACTAAGCATAGAGTGTGAAAACTGAGTTTCCTTGAGAGCTGCTTGGAAGCCTGATGGTGTGTGAAGTTAGTGAGCCAAATGGAGTTGTTCTCCCACAAGAACCACTCTGCTGATCCTTCTTCAATATGCCCTTCACCAACATGCAGTGTTTCCTTGATTGAATTAGCTCTCACACCAATATTTGCGTCTAGAGCCTTTGCATTGAGGGCTATCTGAAAACGGCTGTGGCGCTGAAGTTGCCTGTGAATGTGGAGTTGGTGGCATGTGAAACCCGCATGTGGAGCATTCGTTTGTGTGGGATGCTCTACCAGGTTCATTCCTAGATAATGCACTCAAAAGGCACTAAGCATAGAGTGTGAAAACTGAATTTCCTTGAGAGCTGCTTGGAAGCCTGATGGTGTGTGAAGTTAGTGAGCCAAATGGAGTTGTTCTCCCACAAAAAACCACTCGGCTGATCCTTCTTCAATATGCCCTTCACCAACATGCAGTGTTTCCTTGATTGAATTAGCTCTCACACCAATATTTGAGTCTAGAACCTTTGCATTGAGGGCTATCTGAAAACGGCTGTGGCGCTGAAGTTGCCTGTCAATGTGGAGTTGGTGGCATGTGAAACCCGCATCTGGAGCATTCGTTTGTGTGGGATGCTCTACCAGGTTCATTTCAGTCCTAGGTACTCAAAGGGCACTAAGCATAGAGTGTGAAAACTGAGTTTCCTTGAGAGCTGCTTGGAAGCCTGATGGTGTGTGAAGTTAGTGAGCCAAATGGAGTTGTTCTCCCACAAAAAACCACTCGGCTGATCCTTCTTCAATATGCCCTTCACCAACATGCAGTGTTTCCTTGATTGAATTAGCTCTCACACCAATATTTGAGTCTAGAACCTTTGCATTGAGGGCTATCTGAAAACGGCTGTGGCGCTGAAGTTGCCTGTCAATGTGGAGTTGGTGGCATGTGAAACCCGCATCTGGAGCATTCGTTTGTGTGGGATGCTCTACCAGGTTCATTCCTAGATAATGCACTCAAAGGGCACTAAGCATAGAGTGTGAAAACTGAGTTTCCTTGGGAGCTGCTTGGAAGCCTGATGGTGTGTGAAGTTAGTGAGCCAAATGGATTTCTTCTCCCACAAAAATCCACTCGGCCGATCCTTCTTCAATATGCCCTTCACCGACATGCAGTGTTTCCTTGATTGAATTAGCTCTCACACCAATATTTGCGTCTAGAGCCTTTGCATTGAGGGCTATCTGAAAACGGCTGTGGCGCTGAAGTTGCCTGTGAATGTGGAGTTGGTGGCATGTGAAACTCGCATGTGGAGCATTCGTTTGTGTGGGATGCTCTACCAGGTTCATTTCTGTCCTAGGCACTCAAAGGGCACTAAGCATAGAGTGTGAAAACTGAGTTTCCTTGAGAGCTGCTTGGAAGCCTGATGGTGTGTGAAGTTAGTGAGCCAAATGGAGTTGTTCTCCCACAAGAACCACTCGGCTGATCCTTCTTCAATATGCCCTTCACCAACATGCAGTGTTTCCTTGATTGAATTAGCTCTCACACCAATATTTGCGTCTAGAGCCTTTGCATTGAGGGCTATCTGAAAACGGCTGTGGTGCTGAAGTTGCCTGTGAATGTGGAGTTGGTGGCATGTGAAACCCGCATGTGGAGCATTCGTTTGTGTGGGATGCTCTACCAGGTTCATTCCTAGATAATATACTCAAAGGGCACTAAGCATAGAGTGTGAAAACTGAGTTTCCTTGAGAGCTGCTTGGAAGCCTAATGGTGTGTGAAGTTAGTGAGCCAAATGGAGTTGTTCTCCCACAAAAAACCACTCGGCCGATCCTTCTTCAATATGCACTTCACCAACATGCAGTGTTTCCTTGATTGAATTAGCTCTCACACCAATATTTGCGTCTAGAGCCTTTGCATTGAGGGCTATCTGAAAACGGCTGTGGCGCTGAAGTTGCCTGTGAATGTGGAGTTGGTGGCATGTGAAACCCGCATGTGGAGCATTCGTTTGTGTGGGATGCTCACCAAGCTTCATTTCAGTCCTAGGTACTCAAAGGGCACTAAGCATAGAGTGTGAAACCTGAGTTTCCTTGAGGGCTGCTTGGAAGCCTGATGATGTGTGAAGTTAGTGAGCCAAATGGAGTTGTTCTCCCACAAGAACCACTCGGCTGATCCTTCTTCAATATGCCCTTCAACAACATGCAGTGTTTCCTTGATTGAATTAGCTCTCACACCAATATTTGTGTCTAGAGCCTTTGCATTGAGGGCTATCTGAAAACGGCTGTGGTGCTGAAGTTGCCTGTGAATGTGGAGTTGGTGGCATGTGAAACCCGCATGTGGAGCATTCGTTTGTGTGGGATGCTCTACCAGGTTCATTCCTAGATAATGCACTCAAAGGGCACTAAGCATAGAGTGTGAAAACTGAGTTTCCTTGAGAGCTGCTTGGAAGCCTGATGGTGTGTGAAGTTAGTGAGCCAAATGGAGTTGTTCTCCCACAAGAACCACTCGGCTGATCCTTCTTCAATATGCCCTTCACCAACATGCAGTGTTTCCTTGATTGAATTAGCTCTCACACCAATATTTGCGTCTAGAGCCTTTGCATTGAGGGCTATCTGAAAACGGCTGTGGCGCTGAAGTTGCCTGTGAATGTGGAGTTGGTGGCATGTGAAACCCGCATGTGGAGCATTCGTTTGTGTGGGATGCTCTACCAGGTTCATTCCTAGATAATGCACTCAAAAGGCACTAAGCATAGAGTGTGAAAACTGAATTTCCTTGAGAGTTGCTTGGAAGCCTGATGGTGTGTGAAGTTAGTGAGCCAAATGGAGTTGTTCTCCCACAAAAAACCACTCGGCTGATTCTTCTTCAATATGCCCTTCACCAACATGCAGTGTTTCCTTGATTGAATTAGCTCTCACACCAATATTTGCGTCTAGAGCCTTTGCATTGAGGGCTATCTGAAAATGGCTGTGGCGCTGAAGTTGCCTGTGAATGTGGAGTTGGTGGCATGTGAAACCCGCATCTGGAGCATTCGTTTGTGTGGGATCCTCACCAAGATTCATTTCAGTCCTAAGCACACAAAGGGCACTAAGCATAGAGTGTGAAAACTGAGTTTCCTTGAGAGCTGCTTGGAAGCCTGATGGTGTGTGAAGTTAGTGAGCCAAATGGAGTTGTTCTCCCACAAGAACCACTCGGCTGATCCTTCTTCAATATGCCCTTCACCAACATGCAGTGTTTCCTTGATTGAATTAGCTCTCATACCAATATTTGCGTCTAGAGCCTTTGCATTGAGGGCTATCTGAAAATGGCTGTGGCGCTGAAGTTGTCTGTGAATGTGGAGTTGGTGGCATGTGAAACCCGCATGTGGAGCATTCGTTTGTGTGGGATGCTCTACCAGGTTCATTTCAGTCCTAGGTACTCAAAGGGCACTAAGCATAGAGTGTGAAAACTGAGTTTCCTTGAGAGCTGCTTGGAAGCCTGATGGTGTGTGAAGTTAGTGAGCCAAATGGAGTTGTTCTCCCACAAAAAACCACTCGGCTGATCCTTCTTCAATATGCCCTTCACCAACATGCAGTGTTTCCTTGATTGAATTAGCTCTCACACCAATATTTGCGTCTAGAACCTTTGCATTGAGGGCTATCTGAAAACGGCTGTGGCGCTGAAGTTGCCTGTGAATGTGGAGTTGGTGGCATGTGAAACCCGCATGTGGAGCATTCGTTTGTGTGGGATGCTCTACCAGGTTCATTCCTAGATAATACACTCAAAGGGCACTAAGCATAGAGTGTGAAAACTGAGTTTCCTTGAGAGCTGCTTGGAAGCCTAATGGTGTGTGAAGTTAGTGAGCCAAATGGAGTTGTTCTCCCACAAAAAACCACTCGGCCGATCCTTCTTCAATTTGCCCTTCACCGACATGCAGTGTTTCCTTGATTGAATTAGCTCTCACACCAATATTTGCGTCTAGAGCTTTTGCATTGAGGGCTATCTGAAAACGGCTGTGGCGCTGAAGTTGCCTGTGAATGTGGAGTTGGTGGCATGTGAAACCCGCATGTGGAGCATTCGTTTGTGTGGGATGCTCACCAAGCTTCATTTCAGTCCTAGGTACTCAAAGGGCACTAAGCATAGAGTGTGAAACCTGAGTTTCCTTGAGGGCTGCTTGGAAGCCTGATGATGTGTGAAGTTAGTGAGCCAAATGGAGTTGTTCTCATACAAGAACCACTCGGCTGATCCTTCTTCAATATGCCCTTCAACAACATGCAGTGTTTCCTTGATTGAATTAGCTCTCACACCAATATTTGTGTCTAGAGCCTTTGCATTGAGGGCTATCTGAAAACGGCTGTGGTGCTGAAGTTGCCTGTCAATGTAGAGTTGGTGGCATGTGAAACCCGCATGTGGAGCATTCGTTTGTGTGGGATGCTCTACCAGGTTCATTCCTAGATAATGCACTCAAAGGGCACTAAGCATAGAGTGTGAAAACTGAGTTTCCTTGAGAGCTGCTTGGAAGCCTGATGGTGTGTGAAGTTAGTGAGCCAAATGGAGTTGTTCTCCCACAAGAACCACTCGGCTGATCCTTCTTCAATATGCCCTTCACCAACATGCAGTGTTTCCTTGATTGAATTAGCTCTCACACGAATATTTGCGTCTAGAGCCTTTGCATTGAGGGCTATCTGAAAATGGCTGTGGCGCTGAAGTTGCCTGTGAATGTGGAGTTGGTGGCATGTGAAACCCGCATGTGGAGCATTCGTTTGTGTGGGATGCTCTACCAGGTTCATTCCTAGATAATGCACTCAAAGGGCACTAAGCATAGAGTGTGAAAACTGAATTTCCTTGAGAGCTGCTTGGAAGCCTGATGGTGTGTGAAGTTAGTGAGCCAAATGGAGTTGTTCTCCCACAAAAAACCACTCGGCCGATCCTTCTTCAATATGCCCTTCACCAACATGCAGTGTTTCCTTGATTGAATTAGCTCTCACACCAATATTTGCGGCTAGAGCCTTTGCATTGAGGGCTATCTGAAAATGGCTGTGGCGCTGAAGTTGCCTGTGAATGTGGAGTTGGTGGCATGTGAAACCCACATGTGGAGCATTCGTTTGTGTGGGATCCTCACCAAGCTTCATTTCAGTCCTAGGCACACAAAGGGCACTAAGCATAGAGTGTGAAAACTGAGTTTCCTTGAGAGCTGCTTGGAAGCCTGATGGTGTGTGAAGTTAGTGAGCCAAATGGAGTTGTTCTCCCACAAGAACCACTCGGCTGATCCTTCTTCAATATGCCCTTCACCAACATGCAGTGTTTCCTTGATTGAATTAGCTCTCACACAAATATTTGCGTCTAGATCCTTTGCATTGAGGGCTATCTGAAAACGGCTGTGGCGCTGAAGTTGCCTGTGAATGTGGAGTTGGTGGCATGTGAAACCCGCATGTGGAGCATTCGTTTGTGTGGGATGCTCTACCAGGTTCATTTCTGTCCTAGGCACTCAAATGGCACTAAGCATAGAGTGTGAAAACTGAGTTTCCTTGAGAGCTGCTTGGAAGCCTGATGGTGTGTGAAGTTAGTGAGCCAAATGGAGTTGTTCTCCCACAAAAAACCACTCGGCCGATCCTTCTTCAATATGCACTTCACCAACATGCAGTGTTTCCTTGATTGAATTAGCTCTCACACCAATATTTGCGTCTAGAGCCTTTGCATTGAGGGCTATCTGAAAACGGTTGTGGCGCTGAAGTTGCCTGTGAATGTTGAGTTGGTGGCATGTGAAACCCGCATGTGGAGCATTCGTTTGTGTGGGATGCTCACCAAGCTTCATTTCAGTCCTAGGTACTCAAAGGGCACTAAGCATAGAGTGTGAAACCTGAGTTTCCTTGAGGGCTGCTTGAAAGCCTGATGATGTGTGAAGTTAGTGAGCCAAATGGAGTTGTTCTCCCACAAGAACCACTCGGCTGATCCTTCTTCAATATGCCCTTCACCAACATGCAGTGTTTCCTTGATTGAATTAGCTCTCACACCAATATTTGTGTCTAGAGCCTTTGCATTGAGGGCTATCTGAAAACGGCTGTGGTGCTGAAGTTGCCTGTGAATGTGGAGTTGGTGGCATGTGAAACCCGCATGTGGAGCATTCGTTTGTGTGGGATGCTCTACCAGGTTCATTCCTAGATAATGCACTCAAAGGGCACTAAGCATAGAGTGTGAAAACTGAGTTTCGTTGAGAGCTGCTTGGAAGCCTGATGGTGTGTGAAGTTAGTGAGCCAAATGGAGTTGTTCTCCCACAAAAAACCACTCGGCTGATCCTTCTTCAATATGCCCTTCACCAACATGCAGTGTTTCCTTGATTGAATTAGCTCTCACACCAATATTTGCGTCTAGAGCCTTTGCATTGAGGGCTATCTGAAAACGGCTGTGGCGCTGAAGTTGCCTGTGAATGTGGAGTTGGTGGCATATGAAACCCGCATGTGGAGCATTCGTTTGTGTGGGATCCTCACCAAGTTTCATTTCAGTCCTAGGCACACAAAGGGCACTAAGCATAGAGTGTGAAAACTGAGTTTCCTTGAGAGTTGCTTGGAAGCCTGATGGTGTGTGAAGTTAGTGAGCCAAATGGAGTTGTTCTCCCACAAGAACCACTCGGCTGATCCTTCTTCAATATGCCCTTCACCAACATGCAGTGTTTCCTTGATTGAATTAGCTCTCATACCAATATTTGCGACTAGAGCCTTTGCATTGAGGGCTATCTGAAAATGGCTGTGGCGCTGAAGTTGTCTGTGAATGTGGAGTTGGTGGCATGTGAAACCCGCATGTGGAGCATTCGTTTGTGTGGGATGCTCTACCAGGTTCATTTCAGTCCTAGGTACTCAAAGGGCACTAAGCATAGAGTGTGAAAACTGAGTTTCCTTGAGAGCTGCTTGGAAGCCTGATGGTGTGTGAAGTTAGTGAGCCAAATGGAGTTGTTCTCATACAAGAACCACTCGGCTGATCCTTCTTCAATATGCCCTTCACCAACATGCAGTGTTTCCTTGATTGAATTAGCTCTCACACCAATATTTGCGTCTAGAACGTTTGCATTGAGGGCTATCTGAAAACGGCTGTGGAGCTGAAGTTGCCTGTCAATGTGGAGTTGGTGGCATGTGAAACCCGCATCTGGAGCATTCGTTTGTGTGGGATGCTCTACCAGGTTCATTCCTAGATAATGCACTCAAAGGGCACTAAGCATAGAGTGTGAAAACTGAGTTTCCTTGGGAGCTGCTTGGAAGCCTGATGGTGTGTGAAGTTAGTGAGCCAAATGGAGTTGTTCTCCCACAAAAAACCACTCGGCCGATCCTTCTTCAATATGCCCTTCACCAACATGCAGTGTTTCCTTGATTGAATTAGCTCTCACACCAATATTTGCGTCTAGAGCCTTTGCATTGAGGGCTATCTGAAAACGGCAGTGGCGCTGAAGTTGCCTGTGAATGTGGAGTTGGTGGCATGTGAAACCCGCATGTGGAGCATTCGTTTGTGTGGGATGCTCTACCAGGTTCATTTCAGTCCTAGGTACTCAAAGGGCACTAAGCATAGAGTGTGAAAACTGAGTTTCCTTGAGAGCTGCTTGGAAGCCTGATGGTGTGTGAAGTTAGTGAGCCAAATGGAGTTGTTCTCCCACAAAAAACCACTCGGCCGATCCTTCTTCAATATGCACTTCACCAACATGCAGTGTTTCCTTGATTGAATTAGCTCTCACACCAATATTTGCGTCTAGAGCCTTTGCATTGAGGGCTATCTGAAAACGGCTGTGGCGCTGAAGTTGCCTGTGAATGTGGAGTTGGTGGCATGTGAAACCCGCATGTGGAGCATTCGTTTGTGTGGGATGCTCACCAAGCTTCATTTCAGTCCTAGGTACTCAAAGGGCACTAAGCATAGAGTGTGAAACCTGAGTTTCCTTGAGGGCTGCTTGGAAGCCTGATGATGTGTGAAGTTAGTGAGCCAAATGGAGTTGTTCTCCCACAAGAACCACTCGGCTGATCCTTCTTCAATATGCCCTTCAACAACATGCAGTGTTTCCTTGATTGAATTAGCTCTCACACCAATATTTGTGTCTAGAGCCTTTGCATTGAGGGCTATCTGAAAACGGCTGTGGTGCTGAAGTTGCCTGTGAATGTGGAGTTGGTGGCATGTGAAACCCGCATGTGGAGCATTCGTTTGTGTGGGATGCTCTACCAGGTTCATTCCTAGATAATGCACTCAAAGGGCACTAAGCATAGAGTGTGAAAACTGAGTTTCCTTGAGAGCTGCTTGGAAGCCTGATGGTGTGTGAAGTTAGTGAGCCAAATGGAGTTGTTCTCCCACAAGAACCACTCGGCTGATCCTTCTTCAATATGCCCTTCACCAACATGCAGTGTTTCCTTGATTGAATTAGCTCTCACACCAATATTTGCGTCTAGAGCCTTTGCATTGAGGGCTATCTGAAAACGGCTGTGGCGCTGAAGTTGCCTGTGAATGTGGAGTTGGTGGCATGTGAAACCCGCATGTGGAGCATTCGTTTGTGTGGGATGCTCTACCAGGTTCATTCCTAGATAATGCACTCAAAAGGCACTAAGCATAGAGTGTGAAAACTGAATTTCCTTGAGAGTTGCTTGGAAGCCTGATGGTGTGTGAAGTTAGTGAGCCAAATGGAGTTGTTCTCCCACAAAAAACCACTCGGCTGATTCTTCTTCAATATGCCCTTCACCAACATGCAGTGTTTCCTTGATTGAATTAGCTCTCACACCAATATTTGCGTCTAGAGCCTTTGCATTGAGGGCTATCTGAAAATGGCTGTGGCGCTGAAGTTGCCTGTGAATGTGGAGTTGGTGGCATGTGAAACCCGCATCTGGAGCATTCGTTTGTGTGGGATCCTCACCAAGATTCATTTCAGTCCTAAGCACACAAAGGGCACTAAGCATAGAGTGTGAAAACTGAGTTTCCTTGAGAGCTGCTTGGAAGCCTGATGGTGTGTGAAGTTAGTGAGCCAAATGGAGTTGTTCTCCCACAAGAACCACTCGGCTGATCCTTCTTCAATATGCCCTTCACCAACATGCAGTGTTTCCTTGATTGAATTAGCTCTCATACCAATATTTGCGTCTAGAGCCTTTGCATTGAGGGCTATCTGAAAATGGCTGTGGCGCTGAAGTTGTCTGTGAATGTGGAGTTGGTGGCATGTGAAACCCGCATGTGGAGCATTCGTTTGTGTGGGATGCTCTACCAGGTTCATTTCAGTCCTAGGTACTCAAAGGGCACTAAGCATAGAGTGTGAAAACTGAGTTTCCTTGAGAGCTGCTTGGAAGCCTGATGGTGTGTGAAGTTAGTGAGCCAAATGGAGTTGTTCTCCCACAAAAAACCACTCGGCTGATCCTTCTTCAATATGCCCTTCACCAACATGCAGTGTTTCCTTGATTGAATTAGCTCTCACACCAATATTTGCGTCTAGAACCTTTGCATTGAGGGCTATCTGAAAACGGCTGTGGCGCTGAAGTTGCCTGTGAATGTGGAGTTGGTGGCATGTGAAACCCGCATGTGGAGCATTCGTTTGTGTGGGATGCTCTACCAGGTTCATTCCTAGATAATACACTCAAAGGGCACTAAGCATAGAGTGTGAAAACTGAGTTTCCTTGAGAGCTGCTTGGAAGCCTAATGGTGTGTGAAGTTAGTGAGCCAAATGGAGTTGTTCTCCCACAAAAAACCACTCGGCCGATCCTTCTTCAATTTGCCCTTCACCGACATGCAGTGTTTCCTTGATTGAATTAGCTCTCACACCAATATTTGCGTCTAGAGCTTTTGCATTGAGGGCTATCTGAAAACGGCTGTGGCGCTGAAGTTGCCTGTGAATGTGGAGTTGGTGGCATGTGAAACCCGCATGTGGAGCATTCGTTTGTGTGGGATGCTCACCAAGCTTCATTTCAGTCCTAGGTACTCAAAGGGCACTAAGCATAGAGTGTGAAACCTGAGTTTCCTTGAGGGCTGCTTGGAAGCCTGATGATGTGTGAAGTTAGTGAGCCAAATGGAGTTGTTCTCATACAAGAACCACTCGGCTGATCCTTCTTCAATATGCCCTTCAACAACATGCAGTGTTTCCTTGATTGAATTAGCTCTCACACCAATATTTGTGTCTAGAGCCTTTGCATTGAGGGCTATCTGAAAACGGCTGTGGTGCTGAAGTTGCCTGTCAATGTAGAGTTGGTGGCATGTGAAACCCGCATGTGGAGCATTCGTTTGTGTGGGATGCTCTACCAGGTTCATTCCTAGATAATGCACTCAAAGGGCACTAAGCATAGAGTGTGAAAACTGAGTTTCCTTGAGAGCTGCTTGGAAGCCTGATGGTGTGTGAAGTTAGTGAGCCAAATGGAGTTGTTCTCCCACAAGAACCACTCGGCTGATCCTTCTTCAATATGCCCTTCACCAACATGCAGTGTTTCCTTGATTGAATTAGCTCTCACACGAATATTTGCGTCTAGAGCCTTTGCATTGAGGGCTATCTGAAAATGGCTGTGGCGCTGAAGTTGCCTGTGAATGTGGAGTTGGTGGCATGTGAAACCCGCATGTGGAGCATTCGTTTGTGTGGGATGCTCTACCAGGTTCATTCCTAGATAATGCACTCAAAGGGCACTAAGCATAGAGTGTGAAAACTGAATTTCCTTGAGAGCTGCTTGGAAGCCTGATGGTGTGTGAAGTTAGTGAGCCAAATGGAGTTGTTCTCCCACAAAAAACCACTCGGCCGATCCTTCTTCAATATGCCCTTCACCAACATGCAGTGTTTCCTTGATTGAATTAGCTCTCACACCAATATTTGCGGCTAGAGCCTTTGCATTGAGGGCTATCTGAAAATGGCTGTGGCGCTGAAGTTGCCTGTGAATGTGGAGTTGGTGGCATGTGAAACCCACATGTGGAGCATTCGTTTGTGTGGGATCCTCACCAAGCTTCATTTCAGTCCTAGGCACACAAAGGGCACTAAGCATAGAGTGTGAAAACTGAGTTTCCTTGAGAGCTGCTTGGAAGCCTGATGGTGTGTGAAGTTAGTGAGCCAAATGGAGTTGTTCTCCCACAAGAACCACTCGGCTGATCCTTCTTCAATATGCCCTTCACCAACATGCAGTGTTTCCTTGATTGAATTAGCTCTCACACCAATATTTGCGTCTAGAGCCTTTGCATTGAGGGCTATCTGAAAACGGCTGTGGCGCTGAAGTTGCCTGTGAATGTGGAGTTGGTGGCATGTGAAACCCGCATGTGGAGCATTCGTTTGTGTGGGATGCTCTACCAGGTTCATTTCTGTCCTAGGCACTCAAATGGCACTAAGCATAGAGTGTGAAAACTGAGTTTCCTTGAGAGCTGCTTGGAAGCCTGATGGTGTGTGAAGTTAGTGAGCCAAATGGAGTTGTTCTCCCACAAAAAACCACTCGGCCGATCCTTCTTCAATATGCACTTCACCAACATGCAGTGTTTCCTTGATTGAATTAGCTCTCACACCAATATTTGCGTCTAGAGCCTTTGCATTGAGGGCTATCTGAAAACGGTTGTGGCGCTGAAGTTGCCTGTGAATGTTGAGTTGGTGGCATGTGAAACCCGCATGTGGAGCATTCGTTTGTGTGGGATGCTCACCAAGCTTCATTTCAGTCCTAGGTACTCAAAGGGCACTAAGCATAGAGTGTGAAACCTGAGTTTCCTTGAGGGCTGCTTGAAAGCCTGATGATGTGTGAAGTTAGTGAGCCAAATGGAGTTGTTCTCCCACAAGAACCACTCGGCTGATCCTTCTTCAATATGCCCTTCAACAACATGCAGTGTTTCCTTGATTGAATTAGCTCTCACACCAATATTTGTGTCTAGAGCCTTTGCATTGAGGGCTATCTGAAAACGGCTGTGGTGCTGAAGTTGCCTGTGAATGTGGAGTTGGTGGCATGTGAAACCCGCATGTGGAGCATTCGTTTGTGTGGGATGCTCTACCAGGTTCATTCCTAGATAATGCACTCAAAGGGCACTAAGCATAGAGTGTGAAAACTGAGTTTCGTTGAGAGCTGCTTGGAAGCCTGATGGTGTGTGAAGTTAGTGAGCCAAATGGAGTTGTTCTCCCACAAAAAACCACTCGGCTGATCCTTCTTCAATATGCCCTTCACCAACATGCAGTGTTTCCTTGATTGAATTAGCTCTCACACCAATATTTGCGTCTAGAGCCTTTGCATTGAGGGCTATCTGAAAACGGCTGTGGCGCTGAAGTTGCCTGTGAATGTGGAGTTGGTGGCATATGAAACCCGCATGTGGAGCATTCGTTTGTGTGGGATCCTCACCAAGTTTCATTTCAGTCCTAGGCACACAAAGGGCACTAAGCATAGAGTGTGAAAACTGAGTTCCCTTGAGA
>NW_026701010.1:0-77749 GCF_030435755.1 Ochotona princeps
GCTCACTAACTTCACACACCATCAGGCTTCCAAGCAGCTCTCAAGGAAACTCAGTTTTCACACTCTATGCTTAGTGCCCTTTGAGTGCATTATCTAGGAATGAACCTGGTAGAGCACGCCACACAAACGAATGCTCCACATGCGGGTTTCACATGCCACCAACTCCACATTCACAGGCAACTTCAGCGCCACAGCCGTTTTCAGATAGCCCTCAATGCAAAGTCTCTAGACGCAAATATTGGTGTGAGAGCTAATTCAATCAAGGAAACACTGCATGTTGGTGAAGGGCATATTGAAGAAGGATCAGCCGAGTGGTTCTTGTGGGAGAACCACTCCATTTGGCTCACTAACTTCAAACACCATTAGGCTTCCAAGCAGCTCTCAAGGAAACTCAGTTTTCACACTCTATGCTTAGTGCCCTTTGTATGGCTAGGACTGATGAACCTGGTGAGCATCCCACACAAACGAATGCTCCACATGCGGGTTTCACATGCCACCAACTCCACATTCACAGGCAACTTCAGCGCCACAGCCGTTTTCAGATAGCCCTCAATGCAAAGGCTCTAGACGCAAATATTGGTGTGAGAGCTAATTCAATCAAGGAAACACTGCATGTTGGTGAAGGGCATATTGAAGAAGGATCAGCCGAGTGGTTCTTGTGGGAGAACAACTCCATTTGGCTCACTAACTTCACACACCATCAGGCTTCCAAGCAGCTCTCAAGGAAACTCAGTTTTCACACTCTATGCTTAGTGCCCTTTGTATGGCTAGGACTGAAATGAACCTGGTAGAGCATCCCACACAAACGAATGCTCCACATGCGGGTTTCACATGCACCAACTCCACATTCACAGGCAACTTCAGTGCCACAGCCGTTTTCAGATAGCCCTCAATGCAAAGGCTCTAGACGCAAATATTGGTGTGAGAGCTAATTCAATCAAGGAAACACTGCATGTTGGTGAAGGGCATATTGAAGAAGGATCAGCCGAGTGGTTCTTGTGGGAGAACAACTCCATTTAGCTCACTAACTTCACACACCACCACCCTTCCAAGCAGCTCTCAAGGAAACTCAGTTTTCACACTCTATGCTTAGTGCCCTTTGAGTGCCTAGGACTGAAATGAAGCTTGGTGAGCATCCCACATAAACGAATGCTCCACTTGCGGGTTTCACATGCCACCAACTCCACATTCACAGGCAACTTCAGCGCCACAGCCGTTTTCAGATAGCCCTCAATGCAAAGGCTCTAGACGCAAATATTGGTGTGAGAGCTAATTCAATCAAGGAAACACTGCATGTTGGTGAAGGGCATATTGAAGAAGGATCAGCCGAGTGGTTCTTGTGGGAGAACAACTCCATTTGGCTCACTAACTTCACACACCATCAGGCTTCCAAGCAGCTCTCAAGGAAACTCAGTTTTCACACTCTATGCTTAGTGCCCTTTGAGTGCATTATCTAGGAATGAAACTGGTAGAGCACGCCACACAAACGAATGCTCCACATGCGGGTTTCACATGCCACCAACTCCACATTCACAGGCAACTTCAGCGCCACAGCCGTTTTCAGATAGCCCTCAATGCAAAGGCTCTAGACGCAAATATTGTGTGAGAGCTAATTCAATCAAGGAAACACTGCATGTTGGTGAAGGGCATATTGAAGAAGGATCAGCCGAGTGGTTCTTGTGGGAGAACAACTCCATTTGGCTCACTAACTTCAAACACCATTAGGCTTCCAAGCAGCTCTCAAGGAAACTCAGTTTTCACACTCTATGCTTAGTGCCCTTTGTATGGCTAGGACTGATGAACCTGGTAGAGCATCCCACACAAACGAATGCTCCACATGCGGGTTTCACATGCCACCAACTCCACATTCACAGGCAACTTCAGCGCCACAGCCGTTTTCAGATAGCCCTCAATGCAAAGGCTCTAGACGCAAATATTGGTGTGAGAACTAATTCAGTCAAGGAAACACTGCATGTTGGTGAAGGGCATATTGAAGAAGGATCAGCCGAGTGGTTCTTGTGGGAGAACAACTCCATTTGGCTCACTAACTTCACACACCATCAGGCTTCCAAGCAGCTCTCAAGGAAACTCAGTTTGCACACTCTATGCTTAGTGCCCTTTCTTTGGCTAGGACTGAAATGAACCTGGTAGAGCATCCCACACAAACGAATACTCCACATGCGGGGTTTCACATGCCACCAACTCCACATTCACAGGCAACTTCAGCGCCACAGCCGTTTTCAGATAGCCCTCAATGCAAAGGCTCTAGACGCAAATATTGGTGTGAGAGCTAATTCAATCAAGGAAACACTGCATGTTGGTGAAGGGCATATTGAAGAAGGATCAGCCGAGTGGTTCTTGTGGGAGAACAACTCCATTTGGCTCACTAACTTCACACACCATCAGGCTTCCAAGCAGCTCTCAAGGAAACTCAGTTTTCACACTCTATGCTTAGTGCTCTTTGAGTGCATTATCTAGGAATGAACCTGGTAGAGCATCCCACACAAACGATGCTCCACATGCGGGATTCACATGCCACCAACTCACTTTCACAGGCAACTTCAGCGCCACAGCTGTTTTCAGATAGCCCTCAATGCAAAGGCTCTAGACGCAAATATTGGTGTGAGAGCTAATTCAATCAAGGAAACACTGCATGTTGGTGAAGGGCATATTGAAGAAGGATCAGCCGAGTGGTTCTTGTGGGAGAACAACTCCATTTGGCTCAATAACTTCACACACCACCAGGCTTCCAAGCAGCTCTCAAGGAAACTCAGTTTTCACACTCTATGCTTAGTGCCCTTTGAGTGCATTATCTAGGAATGAACCTGGTAGAGCATCCCACACAAACGGATGCTCCACATGCGGGTTTCACATGCCACCAACTCCACATTCACAGGCAACTTCAGCGCCACAGCCGTTTTCAGATAGCCCTCAATGCAAAGGCTCTAGACGCAAATATTGGTGTGAGAGCTAATTCAATCAAGGAAACACTGCATGTTGGTGAAGGGCATATTGAAGAAGGATCAGCCGAGTGGTTCTTGTGGGAGAACAACTCCATTTGGCTCACTAACTTCACACACCATCGGGCTTCCAAGCAGCTCTCAAGGAAACTCAGTTTTCACACTCGATGCTTAGTGCTCTTTGTGTGCCTAGGACTGAAATGAAGCTTGGTCAGCATCCCACACAAACGAATGCTCACATGCGGGTTTCACATGCCACCAACTCCACTTTCACAGGCAACTTCAGCGCCACAGCCGTTTTCAGATAGCCCTCAATGCAAAGGCTCTAGATGCAAATATGGTGTGAGAGCTAATTCAATCAAGGAAACACTGCATGTTGGTGAAGGGCATATTGAAGAAGGATCAGCCGAGTGGTTCTTGTGGGAGAACAACTCCATTTGGCTCACTAACTTCACACACCATCAGGCTTCCAAGCAGCTCTCAAGGAAACTCAGTTTTCACACTCTATGCTTAGTGCCCTTTGAGTGCATTATCTAGGAATGAACCTGGTAGAGCATCCCACACAAACGAATGCTCCACATGCGGGTTTTACATGCCACCAACTCCACATTCACAGGCAACTTCAGCGCCACAGCCGTTTTCAGATAGCCCTCAATGCAAAGGCTCTAGACGCAAATATTGGTGTGAGAGCTAATCCAATCAAGGAAACACTGCATGTTGGTGAAGGGCATATTGAAGAAGGATCAGCCGAGTGGTTCTTGTGGGAGAACAACTCCATTTGGCTCACTAACTTCACACACCACCACCCTTCCAAGCAGCTCTCAAGGAAACTCAGTTTTCACACTCTATGCTTAATGCCATTTGTATGGCTAGGGACTGAAATGAACCTGGTAGAGCATCCCACACAAACGAATGCTCCACATGCGGGTTTCACATGCCACCAACTCCACATGAACAGGCAACTTCAGTGCCACAGCCGTTTTCAGATAGCCCTCAATGCAAAGGCTCTAGACGCAAATATTGGTGTGAGAGCTAATTCAATCAAGGAAACACTGCATGTTGGTGAAGGGCATATTGAAGAAGTGTCAGCCGAGTGGTTCTTGTGGGAGAACAACTCCATTTAGCTCACTAACTTCACACACCATCAGGCTTCCAAGCAGCTCTCAAGGAACTCAGTTTTCACACTCTATGCTTAGTGCCCTTTGAGTGCATTATCTAGGAATGAACCTGGTAGAGCATCCCACACAAACGAATGCTCCACATGCGGGGTTTCACATGCCACCAACTCCACATTCACAGGCAACTTCAGCGCCACAGCCGTTTTCAGATAGCCCTCAATGCAAAGGCTCTAGACGCAAATATTGGTGTGAGAGCTAATTCAATCAAGGAAACACTGCATGTTGGTGAAGGGCATATTGAAGAAGGATCAGCCGAGTGGTTCTTGTGGGAGAACAACTCCATTTGGCTCACTAACTTCACACAATATCAGGCTTCCAAGCAGCTCTCAAGGAAACTCAGTTTTCACACTCTATGCTTAGTGCCCTTTGAGTGCATTATCTAGGAATGAACCTGGTAGAGCATCCCACACAAACGAATGCTCCACATGCGGGTTTCACATGCCACCAACTCCACATTCACAGGCAACTTCAGCGCCACAGCCGTTTTCAGATAGCCCTCAATGCAAAGGCTCTAGACGCAAATATTGGTGTGAGAGCTAATTCAATCAAGGAAACACTGCATGTTGGTGAAGGGCATATTGAAGAAGGATCAGCCGAGTGGTTCTTGTGGGAGAACAACTCCATTTGGCTCACTAACTTCACACACCATCAGGCTTCCAAGCAGCTCTCAAGGAAACTCAGTTTTCACACTCTATGCTTAATGCCCTTTGTGTGCCTAGGACTGAAATGAAGCTTGGTCAGCATCCCACAGAAACGAATGCTCCACATGCGGGTTTCACATGCCACCAACTCAACATTCACAGGCAACTTCAGCGCCACAGCCGTTTTCAGATAGCCCTCAATGCAAAGGCTCTAGACGCAAATATTGGTGTGAGAACTAATTCAGTCAAGGAAACACTGCATGTTGGTGAAGGGCATATTGAAGAAAGATCAGCCGAGTGGTTCTTGTGGGAGAACAACTCCATTTGGCTCACTAACTTCACACACCATCAGGCTTCCAAGCAGCTCTCAAGGAAACTCAGTTTACACACTCTATGCTTAGTGCCCTTTGTATGGCTAGGACTGAAATGAACCTGGTAGAGCATCCCACACAAACGAATGCTCCACATGCGGGTTTCACATGCCACCAACTCCACATTCACAGGCAACTTCAGCGCCACAGCTGTTTTCAGATAGCCCTCAATGCAAAGGCTCTAGATGCAAATATTGGTGTGAGAGCTAATTCAATCAAGGAAACACTGCATGTTGGTGAAGGGCATATTGAAGAAGGATCAGCCGAGTGGTTCTTGTGGGAGAACAACTCCATTTGGCTCACTAACTTCACACACCATCAGGCTTCCAAGCAGCTCTCAAGGAAACTCAGTTTTCACACTCTATGCTTAGTGCTCTTTGAGTGCATTATCTAGGAATGAACCTGGTAGAGCATCCCACACAAACGATGCTCCACATGCGGGATTCACATGCCACCAACTCCACTTTCACAGGCAACTTCAGCGCCACAGCTGTTTTCAGATAGCCCTCAATGCAAAGGCTCTAGACGCAAATATTGGTGTGAGAGCTAATTCAATCAAGGAAACACTGCATGTTGGTGAAGGGCATATTGAAGAAGGATCAGCCGAGTGGTTCTTGTGGGAGAACAACTCCATTTGGCTCACTAACTTCACACACCATCAGGCTTCCAAGCAGCTCTCAAGGAAACTCAGTTTTCACACTCTATGCTTAATGCCCTTTGTATTGCTAGGACTGAAATGAACCTGGTAGAGCATCCCACACAAACGAATGCTCCACATGCGGGTTTCACATGCCACCAACTCCACATTCACAGTCAACTTCAGCGCCACAGCTGTTTTCAGATAGCCCTCAATGCAAAGGCTCTAGATGCAAATATTGGTGTGAGAGCTAATTCAATCAAGGAAACACTGCATGTTGGTGAAGGGCATATTGAAGAAGGATCAGCCGAGTGGTTCTTGTGGGAGAACAACTCCATTTGGCTCACTAACTTCACACACCATCAGGCTTCCAAGCAGCTCTCAAGGAAACTCAGTTTTCACACTCTATGCTTAGTGCTCTTTGAGTGCATTATCTAGGAATGAACCTGGTAGAGCATCCCACACAAACGATGCTCCACATGCGGGATTCACATGCCACCAACTCCACTTTCACAGGCAACTTCAGCGCCACAGCTGTTTTCAGATAGCCCTCAATGCAAAGGCTCTAGACGCAAATATTGGTGTGAGAGCTAATTCAATCAAGGAAACACTGCATGTTGGTGAAGGGCATATTGAAGAAGGATCAGCCGAGTGGTTCTTGTGGGAGAACAACTCCATTTGGCTCACTAACTTCACACACCATCAGGCTTCCAAGCAGCTCTCAAGGAAACTCAGTTTTCACACTCTATGCTTAGTGCCCTTTGAGGGCATTATCTAGGAATGAACCTGGTAGAGCATCCCACACAAACGAATGCTCCACATGCGGGTTTCACATGCCACCAACTCCACATTCACAGGCAACTTCACCGCCACAGCCGTTTTCAGATAGCCCTCAATGCAAAGGCTCTAGACGCAAATATTGGTGTGAGAGCTAATTCAATCAAGGAAACACTGCATGTTGGTGAAGGGCATATTGAAGAAGGATCAGCCGAGTTGGTTCTTGTGGGAGAACAACTCCATTTGGCTCACTAACTTCACACACCATCAGGCTTCCAAGCAGCTCTCAAGGAAACTCAGTTTTCACACTCGATGCTTAGTGCTCTTTGTGTGCCTAGGACTGAAATGAAGCTTGGTCAGCATCCCACACAAACGAATGCTCCACATGCGGGTTTCACATGCCACCAACTCCACATTCACAGGCAACTTCAGCGCCACAGCCGTTTTCAGATAGCCCTCAATGCAAAGGCTCTAGATGCAAATATTGGTGTGAGAGCTAATTCAATCAAGGAAACACTGCATGTTGGTGAAGGGCATATTGAAGAATGATCAGCCGAGTGGTTCTTGTGGGAGAACAACTCCATTTGGCTCACTAACTTCACACACCATCAGGCTTCCAAGCAGCTCTCAAGGAAACTCAGTTTTCACACTCTATGCTTAGTGCTCTTTGAGTGCATTATCTAGGAATGAACCTGGTAGAGCATCCCACACAAACGATGCTCCACTTGCGGGTTTCACATGCCACCAACTCCACATTCACAGAGGCAACTTCAGCACCACAGCCGTTTTCAGATAGCCCTCAATGCAAAGGCTCTAGACGCAAATATTGGTGTGAGAGCTAATTCAATCAAGGAAACACTGCATGTTGGTGAAGGGCATATTGAAGAAGGATCAGCCGAGTGGTTCTTGTGGGAGAACAACTCCATTTGGCTCACTAACTTCACACACCATTAGACTTCCAAGCAGCTCTCAAGGAAACTCAGTTTTCACACTCTATGCTTAGTGCCCTTTGTATGGCTAGGACTGAAATGAACCTGGTAGAGCATCCCACACAAACGATGCTCCACATGCGGGTTTCACATGCCACCAACTCCACATTCACAGGCAACTTCAGCGCCACAGCCGTTTTCAGATAGCCCTCAATGCAAAGGCTCTAGACGCAAATATTGGTGTGAGAGCTAATTCAATCAAGGAAACACTGCATGTTGGTGAAGGGCATATTGAAGAAGGATCAGCCGAGTGGTTCTTGTGGGAGAACAACTCCATTTGGCTCACTAACTTCACACACCATCAGGCTTCCAAGCAGCTCTCAAGGAAACTCAGTTTTCACACTCTATGCTTAGTGCTCTTTGTGTGCCTAGGACTGAAATGAAGCTTGGTCAGCATCCCACACAAACGAATGCTCCACATGCGGGTTTCACATGCCACCAACTCCACATTCACAGGCAACTTCAGCGCCACAGCCGTTTTCAGATAGCCCTCAATGCAAAGGCTCTAGACGCAAATATTGGTGTGAGAGCTAATTCAATCAAGGAAACACTGCATGTTGGTGAAGGGCATATTGAAGAAGGATCAGCCGAGTGGTTCTTGTGGGAGAACAACTCCATTTGGCTCACTAACTTCACACACCATCAGGCTTCCAAGCAGCTCTCAAGGAAACTCAGTTTTCACACTCTATGCTTAGTGCACTTTGTATGGCTAGGACTGAAATGAACCTGGTAGAGCATCCCACACAAACGAATGCTCCACATGCGGGTTTCACATGCCACCAACTCCACATTCACAGGCAACTTCAGCGCCACAGCCGTTTTCAGATTGCCCTCAATGCAAAGGCTCTAGACGCAAATATTGGTGTGAGAGCTAACTCAATCAAGGAAACACTGCATGTTGGTGAAGGGCATATTGAAGAAGGATCAGCCGAGTGGTTCTTGTGGGAGAACAACTCCATTTGGCTCACTAACTTCACACACCATCAGGCTTCCAAGCAGCTCTCAAGGAAACTCAGTTTTCACACTCTATGCTTAGTGCCCTTTGTATGGCTAGGACTGAAATGAACCTGGTAGAGCATCCCACACAAACGAATGCTCCACATGCGGGTTTCACATGCCACCAACTCCACATTCACAGGCAACTTCAACGCCACAGCCGTTTTCAGATAGCCCTCAATGCAAAGGCTCTAGACGCAAATATTGGTGTGAGAGCTAATTCAATCAAGGAAACACTGCATGTTGGTGAAGGGCATATTGAAGAAGGATCAGCCGAGTGGTTCTTGTGGGAGAACAACTCCATTTGGCTCACTAACTTCACACACCATCAGGCTTCCAAGCAGCTCTCAAGGAAACTCAGTTTTCACACTCTATGCTTAGTGCCCTTTGTATGGCTAGGACTGAAATGAACCTGGTAGAGCATCCCACACAAACGAATGCTCCACATGCGGGTTTCACATGCCACCAACTCCACATTCACAGGCAACTTCAGCGCCACAGCCGTTTTCAGATAGCCCTCAATGCAAAGGCTCTAGACGCAAATATTGGTGTGAGAGCTAATTCAATCAAGGAAACACTGCATGTTGGTGAAGGGCATATTGAAGAAGGATCAGCCGAGTGGTTCTTGTGGGAGAACAACTCCATTTGGCTCACTCACTTCACACACCATCAGGCTTCCAAGCAGCTCTCAAGGAAACTCAGTTTTCACACTCTATGCTTAGTGCACTTTGTATGGCTAGGACTGAAATGAACCTGGTAGAGCATCCCACACAAACGAATGCTCCACATGCGGGTTTCACATGCCACCAACTCCACATTCACAGGCAACTTCAGCGCCACAGCCGTTTTCAGATACACTCAATGCAAAGGCTCTAGATGCAAATATTGGTGTGAGAGCTAATTCAATCAAGGAAACACTGCATGTTGGTGAAGGGCATATTGAAGAATGATCAGCCGAGTGGTTCCTGTGGGAGAACAACTCCATTTGGCTCACTCACTTCACACACCATCAGGCTTCCAAGCAGCTCTCAAGGAAACTCAGTTTTCACACTCTATGCTTAGTGCTCTTTGAGTGCATTATCTAGGAATGAACCTGGTAGAGCATCCCACACAAACGATGCTCCACTTGCGGGTTTCACATGCCACCAACTCCACATTCACAGAGGCAACTTCAGCACCACAGCCGTTTT
The DNA here is from genome assembly GCF_030435755.1 of Ochotona princeps. Lineage (NCBI taxonomy): Eukaryota > Metazoa > Chordata > Mammalia > Lagomorpha > Ochotonidae > Ochotona > Ochotona princeps. Next base: position 9,740 of record NW_026701010.1, read on the forward strand.
CAGATAGCCCTCAATGCAAAGGCTCTAGACGCAAATATTGGTGTGAGAGCTAATTCAATCAAGGAAACACTGCATGTTGGTGAAGGGCATACTGAAGAAGGATCAGCCGAGTGGTTCTTGTGGGAGAACAACTCCATTTGGCTCACTAACTTCACACACCATTAGACTTCCAAGCAGCTCTCAAGGAAACTCAGTTTTCACACTCTATGCTTAGTGCCCTTTGTATGGCTAGGACTGAAATGAACCTGGTAGAGCATCCCACACAAACGATGCTCCACATGCGGGTTTCACATGCCACCAACTCCACATTCACAGGCAACTTCAGCGCCACAGCCGTTTTCAGATAGCCCTCAATGCAAAGGCTCTAGACGCAAATATTGGTGTGAGAGCTAATTCAATCAAGGAAACACTGCATGTTGGTGAAGGGCATATTGAAGAAGGATCAGCCGAGTGGTTCTTGTGGGAGAACAACTCCATTTGGCTCACTAACTTCACACACCATCAGGCTTCCAAGCAGCTCTCAAGGAAACTCAGTTTTCACACTCTATGCTTAGTGCTCTTTGTGTGCCTAGGACTGAAATGAAGCTTGGTCAGCATCCCACACAAACGAATGCTCCACATGCGGGTTTCACATGCCACCAACTCCACATTCACAGGCAACTTCAGCGCCACAGCCGTTTTCAGATTGCCCTCAATGCAAAGGCTCTAGACGCAAATATTGGTGTGAGAGCTAATTCAATCAAGGAAACACTGCATGTTGGTGAAGGGCATATTGAAGAAGGATCAGCCGAGTGGTTCTTGTGGGAGAACAACTCCATTTGGCTCACTAACTTCACACACCATCAGGCTTCCAAGCAGCTCTCAAGGAAACTCAGTTTTCACACTCTATGCTTAGTGCACTTTGTATGGCTAGGACTGAAATGAACCTGGTAGAGCATCCCACACAAACGAATGCTCCACATGCGGGTTTCACATGCCACCAACTCCACATTCACAGGCAACTTCAGCGCCACAGCCGTTTTCAGATTGCCCTCAATGCAAAGGCTCTAGACGCAAATATTGGTGTGAGAGCTAACTCAATCAAGGAAACACTGCATGTTGGTGAAGGGCATATTGAAGAAGGATCAGCCGAGTGGTTCTTGTGGGAGAACAACTCCATTTGGCTCACTAACTTCACACACCATCAGGCTTCCAAGCAGCTCTCAAGGAAACTCAGTTTTCACACTCTATGCTTAGTGCCCTTTGTATGGCTAGGACTGAAATGAACCTGGTAGAGCATCCCACACAAACGAATGCTCCACATGCGGGTTTCACATGCCACCAACTCCACATTCACAGGCAACTTCAGCGCCACAGCCGTTTTCAGATAGCCCTCAATGCAAAGGCTCTAGACGCAAATATTGGTGTGAGAGCTAATTCAATCAAGGAAACACTGCATGTTGGTGAAGGGCATATTGAAGAAGGATCAGCCGAGTGGTTCTTGTGGGAGAACAACTCCATTTGGCTCACTAACTTCACACACCATCAGGCTTCCAAGCAGCTCTCAAGGAAACTCAGTTTTCACACTCTATGCTTAGTGCCCTTTGTATGGCTAGGACTGAAATGAACCTGGTAGAGCATCCCACACAAACGAATGCTCCACATGCGGGTTTCACATGCCACCAACTCCACATTCACAGGCAACTTCAGCGCCACAGCCGTTTTCAGATAGCCCTCAATGCAAAGGCTCTAGACGCAAATATTGGTGTGAGAGCTAATTCAATCAAGGAAACACTGCATGTTGGTGAAGGGCATATTGAAGAAGGATCAGCCGAGTGGTTCTTGTGGGAGAACAACTCCATTTGGCTCACTCACTTCACACACCATCAGGCTTCCAAGCAGCTCTCAAGGAAACTCAGTTTTCACACTCTATGCTTAGTGCACTTTGTATGGCTAGGACTGAAATGAACCTGGTAGAGCATCCCACACAAACGAATGCTCCACATGCGGGTTTCACATGCCACCAACTCCACATTCACAGGCAACTTCAGCGCCACAGCCGTTTTCAGATAGCCCTCAATGCAAAGGCTCTAGATGCAAATATTGGTGTGAGAGCTAATTCAATCAAGGAAACACTGCATGTTGGTGAAGGGCATATTGAAGAAGGATCAGCCGAGTGGTTCTTGTGGGAGAACAACTCCATTTGGCTCACTAACTTCACACACCATCAGGCTTCCAAGCAGCTCTCAAGGAAACTCAGTTTTCACACTCTATGCTTAGTGCCCTTTGAGTGCATTATCTAGGAATGAACCTGGTAGAGCATCCCACACAAACGAATGCTCCACATGCGGGTTTCACATGCCACCAACTCCACATTCACAGGCAACTTCAGCGCCACAGCCATTTCCAGATAGCCCTCAATGCAAAGGCTCTAGAAGCAAATATTGGTGTGAGAGCTAATTCAATCAAGGAAACACTGCATGTTGGTGAAGGGCATATTGAAGAAGGATCAGCCGAGTGGTTCTTGTGGGAGAACAACTCCATTTGGCTCACTAACTTCACACACCATCAGGCTTCCAAGCAGCTCTCAAGGAAACTCAGTTTTCACACTCTATGCTTAGTGCCCTTTGAGTGCATTATCTAGGAATGAACCTGGTAGAGCATCCCACACAAACGAATGCTCCACATGCGGGTTTCACATGCCACCAACTCCACATTCACAGGCAACTTCAGTGCCACAGCCGTTTTCAGATAGCCCTCAATGCAAAGGCTCTAGACGCAAATATTGGTGTGAGAGCTAATTCAATCAAGGAAACACTGCATGTTGGTGAAGGGCATATTGAAGAAGGATCAGCCGAGTGGTTCTTGTGGGAGAACAACTCCATTTGGCTCACTAACTTCACACACCATCAGGCTTCCAAGCAGCTCTCAAGGAAACTCAGTTTTCACACTCTATGCTTAGTGCCCTTTGAGTGCATTATCTAGGAATGAACCTGGTAGAGCATCCCACACAAACGAATGCTCCACATGCGGGTTTCACATGCCACCAACTCCACATTCACAGGCAACTTCAGCGCCACAGCCGTTTTCAGATAGCCCTCAATGCAAAGGCTCTAGACGCAAATATTGGTGTGAGAGCTAATTCAATCAAGGAAACACTGCATGTTGGTGAAGGGCATATTGAAGAAGGATCAGCCGAGTGGTTCTTGTGGGAGAACAACTCCATTTGGCTCACTAACTTCACACACCATCAGGCTTCCAAGCAGCTCTCAAGGAAACTCAGTTTTCGCACTCTATGCTTAGTGCCATTGAGTGCATTATCTAGGAAAGAACCTAGTAGAGCATCCCACACAAACGAATGCTCCACATGCGGGTTTCACATACCACCAACTCCACATTCACAGGCAACTTCAGCGCCACAGCCGTTTTCAGATAGCCCTCAATGCAAAGGCTCTAGACGCAAATATTGATGTGAGAGCTAATTCAATCAAGGAAACACTGCATGTTGGTGAAGGGCATATTGAAGAAGGATCAGCCGAGTGGTTCTTGTGGGAGAACAACTCCATTTGGCTCACTAACTTCACCACCATCAGGTTTCCAAGCAGCTCTCAAGGAAACTCAGTTTTCACACTCTATGCTTAGTGCCCTTTGATTGCATTATCTAGGAATGAACCTGGTAGAGCATCCCACACAAACGAATGCTCCACATGAGGGTTTCACATGCCACCAACTCCACATTCACAGGCAACTTCAGCGCCACAGCCGTTTTCAGATAGCCCTCAATGCAAAGGCTCTAGACGCAAATATTGGTGTGAGAGCTAATTCAATCAAGGAAACACTGCATGTTGGTGAAGGGCATATTGAAGAAGGATCAGCCGAGTGGTTCTTGTGGGAGAACAACTCCATTTGGCTCACTAACTTCACACACCATCAGGCTTCCAAGCAGCTCTCAAGGAAACTCAGTTTTCACACTCTATGCTTAGTGCACTTTGTATGGCTAGGACTGAAATGAACCTGGTAGAGCATCCCACACAAACGAATGCTCCACATGCGGGTTTCACATGCCACCAACTCCACATTCACAGGCAACTTCAGCGCCACAGCCGTTTTCAGATTGCCCTCAATGCAAAGGCTCTAGACGCAAATATTGGTGTGAGAGCTAACTCAATCAAGGAAACACTGCATGTTGGTGAAGGGCATATTGAAGAAGGATCAGCCGAGTGGTTCTTGTGGGAGAACAACTCCATTTGGCTCACTAACTTCACACACCATCAGGCTTCCAAGCAGCTCTCAAGGAAACTCAGTTTTCACACTCTATGCTTAGTGCCCTTTGTATGGCTAGGACTGAAATGAACCTGGTAGAGCATCCCACACAAACGAATGCTCCACATGCGGGTTTCACATGCCACCAACTCCACATTCACAGGCAACTTCAGCGCCACAGCCGTTTTCAGATAGCCCTCAATGCAAAGGCTCTAGACGCAAATATTGGTGTGAGAGCTAATTCAATCAAGGAAACACTGCATGTTGGTGAAGGGCATATTGAAGAAGGATCAGCCGAGTGGTTCTTGTGGGAGAACAACTCCATTTGGCTCACTAACTTCACACACCATCAGGCTTCCAAGCAGCTCTCAAGGAAACTCAGTTTTCACACTCTATGCTTAGTGCCCTTTGTATGGCTAGGACTGAAATGAACCTGGTAGAGCATCCCACACAAACGAATGCTCCACATGCGGGTTTCACATGCCACCAACTCCACATTCACAGGCAACTTCAGCGCCACAGCCGTTTTCAGATAGCCCTCAATGCAAAGGCTCTAGACGCAAATATTGGTGTGAGAGCTAATTCAATCAAGGAAACACTGCATGTTGGTGAAGGGCATATTGAAGAAGGATCAGCCGAGTGGTTCTTGTGGGAGAACAACTCCATTTGGCTCACTCACTTCACACACCATCAGGCTTCCAAGCAGCTCTCAAGGAAACTCAGTTTTCACACTCTATGCTTAGTGCACTTTGTATGGCTAGGACTGAAATGAACCTGGTAGAGCATCCCACACAAACGAATGCTCCACATGCGGGTTTCACATGCCACCAACTCCACATTCACAGGCAACTTCAGCGCCACAGCCGTTTTCAGATAGCCCTCAATGCAAAGGCTCTAGATGCAAATATTGGTGTGAGAGCTAATTCAATCAAGGAAACACTGCATGTTGGTGAAGGGCATATTGAAGAAGGATCAGCCGAGTGGTTCTTGTGGGAGAACAACTCCATTTGGCTCACTAACTTCACACACCATCAGGCTTCCAAGCAGCTCTCAAGGAAACTCAGTTTTCACACTCTATGCTTAGTGCCCTTTGAGTGCATTATCTAGGAATGAACCTGGTAGAGCATCCCACACAAACGAATGCTCCACATGCGGGTTTCACATGCCACCAACTCCACATTCACAGGCAACTTCAGCGCCACAGCCATTTCCAGATAGCCCTCAATGCAAAGGCTCTAGAAGCAAATATTGGTGTGAGAGCTAATTCAATCAAGGAAACACTGCATGTTGGTGAAGGGCATATTGAAGAAGGATCAGCCGAGTGGTTCTTGTGGGAGAACAACTCCATTTGGCTCACTAACTTCACACACCATCAGGCTTCCAAGCAGCTCTCAAGGAAACTCAGTTTTCACACTCTATGCTTAGTGCCCTTTGAGTGCATTATCTAGGAATGAACCTGGTAGAGCATCCCACACAAACGAATGCTCCACATGCGGGTTTCACATGCCACCAACTCCACATTCACAGGCAACTTCAGTGCCACAGCCGTTTTCAGATAGCCCTCAATGCAAAGGCTCTAGACGCAAATATTGGTGTGAGAGCTAATTCAATCAAGGAAACACTGCATGTTGGTGAAGGGCATATTGAAGAAGGATCAGCCGAGTGGTTCTTGTGGGAGAACAACTCCATTTGGCTCACTAACTTCACACACCATCAGGCTTCCAAGCAGCTCTCAAGGAAACTCAGTTTTCACACTCTATGCTTAGTGCCCTTTGAGTGCATTATCTAGGAATGAACCTGGTAGAGCATCCCACACAAACGAATGCTCCACATGCGGGTTTCACATGCCACCAACTCCACATTCACAGGCAACTTCAGCGCCACAGCCGTTTTCAGATAGCCCTCAATGCAAAGGCTCTAGACGCAAATATTGGTGTGAGAGCTAATTCAATCAAGGAAACACTGCATGTTGGTGAAGGGCATATTGAAGAAGGATCAGCCGAGTGGTTCTTGTGGGAGAACAACTCCATTTGGCTCACTAACTTCACACACCATCAGGCTTCCAAGCAGCTCTCAAGGAAACTCAGTTTTCGCACTCTATGCTTAGTGCCATTGAGTGCATTATCTAGGAAAGAACCTAGTAGAGCATCCCACACAAACGAATGCTCCACATGCGGGTTTCACATACCACCAACTCCACATTCACAGGCAACTTCAGCGCCACAGCCGTTTTCAGATAGCCCTCAATGCAAAGGCTCTAGACGCAAATATTGATGTGAGAGCTAATTCAATCAAGGAAACACTGCATGTTGGTGAAGGGCATATTGAAGAAGGATCAGCCGAGTGGTTCTTGTGGGAGAACAACTCCATTTGGCTCACTAACTTCACCACCATCAGGTTTCCAAGCAGCTCTCAAGGAAACTCAGTTTTCACACTCTATGCTTAGTGCCCTTTGATTGCATTATCTAGGAATGAACCTGGTAGAGCATCCCACACAAACGAATGCTCCACATGAGGGTTTCACATGCCACCAACTCCACATTCACAGGCAACTTCAGCGCCACAGCCGTTTTCAGATAGCCCTCAATGCAAAGGCTCTAGACGCAAATATTGGTGTGAGAGCTAATTCAATCAAGGAAACACTGCATGTTGGTGAAGGGCATATTGAAGAAGGATCAGCCGAGTGGTTCTTGTGGGAGAACAACTCCATTTGGCTCACTAACTTCACACACCATCAGGCTTCCAAGCAGCTCTCAAGGAAACTCAGTTTTCACACTCTATGCTTAGTGCCCTTTGAGTGCATTATCTAGGAATGAACCTGGTAGAGCATCCCACACAAACGAATGCTCCACATGCGGGTTTCACATGCCACCAACTCCACATTCACAGGCAACTTCAGCGCCACAGCCATTTCCAGATAGCCCTCAATGCAAAGGCTCTAGAAGCAAATATTGGTGTGAGAGCTAATTCAATCAAGGAAACACTGCATGTTGGTGAAGGGCATATTGAAGAAGGATCAGCCGAGTGGTTCTTGTGGGAGAACAACTCCATTTGGCTCACTAACTTCACACACCATCAGGCTTCCAAGCAGCTCTCAAGGAAACTCAGTTTTCACACTCTATGCTTAGTGCCCTTTGAGTGCATTATCTAGGAATGAACCTGGTAGAGCATCCCACACAAACGAATGCTCCACATGCGGGTTTCACATGCCACCAACTCCACATTCACAGGCAACTTCAGTGCCACAGCCGTTTTCAGATAGCCCTCAATGCAAAGGCTCTAGACGCAAATATTGGTGTGAGAGCTAATTCAATCAAGGAAACACTGCATGTTGGTGAAGGGCATATTGAAGAAGGATCAGCCGAGTGGTTCTTGTGGGAGAACAACTCCATTTGGCTCACTAACTTCACACACCATCAGGCTTCCAAGCAGCTCTCAAGGAAACTCAGTTTTCACACTCTATGCTTAGTGCCCTTTGAGTGCATTATCTAGGAATGAACCTGGTAGAGCATCCCACACAAACGAATGCTCCACATGCGGGTTTCACATGCCACCAACTCCACATTCACAGGCAACTTCAGCGCCACAGCCGTTTTCAGATAGCCTTCAATGCAAAGGCTCTAGACGCAAATATTGGTGTGAGAGCTAATTCAATCAAGGAAACACTGCATGTTGGTGAAGGGCATATTGAAGAAGGATCAGCCGAGTGGTTCTTGTGGGAGAACAACTCCATTTGGCTCACTAACTTCACACACCATCAGGCTTCCAAGCAGCTCTCAAGGAAACTCAGTTTTCGCACTCTATGCTTAGTGCCATTGAGTGCATTATCTAGGAAAGAACCTAGTAGAGCATCCCACACAAACGAATGCTCCACATGCGGGTTTCACATACCACCAACTCCACATTCACAGGCAACTTCAGCGCCACAGCCGTTTTCAGATAGCCCTCAATGCAAAGGCTCTAGACGCAAATATTGATGTGAGAGCTAATTCAATCAAGGAAACACTGCATGTTGGTGAAGGGCATATTGAAGAAGGATCAGCCGAGTGGTTCTTGTGGGAGAACAACTCCATTTGGCTCACTAACTTCACCACCATCAGGTTTCCAAGCAGCTCTCAAGGAAACTCAGTTTTCACACTCTATGCTTAGTGCCCTTTGATTGCATTATCTAGGAATGAACCTGGTAGAGCATCCCACACAAACGAATGCTCCACATGAGGGTTTCACATGCCACCAACTCCACATTCACAGGCAACTTCAGCGCCACAGCCGTTTTCAGATAGCCCTCAATGCAAAGGCTCTAGACACAAATATTGGTGTGAGAGCTAATTCAATCAAGGAAACACTGCATGTTGGTGAAGGGCATATTGAAGAAGGATCAGCCGAGTGGTTCTTGTGGGAGAACAACTCCATTTGGCTCACTAACTTCACACACCATCAGGCTTCCAAGCAGCTCTCAAGGAAACTCAGTTTTCACACTCTATGCTTAGTGCCCTTTGTATGGCTAGGACTGAAATGAACCTGGTAGAGCATCCCACACAAACGAATGCTCCACATGCGGGTTTCACATGCCACCAACTCCACATTCACAGGCAACTTCAGCGCCACAGCCGTTTTCAGATAGCCCTCAATGCAAAGGCTCTAGACGCAAATATTTGTGTGAGAGCTAATTCAATCAAGGAAACACTGCATGTTGGTGAAGGGCATATTGAAAAAGGATCAGCCGAGTGGTTCTTGTGGGAGAACAACTCCATTTGGCTCACTAACTTCACACACCATCAGGCTTCCAAGCAGCTCTCAAGGAAACTCAGTTTTCACACTCTATGCTTAGTGCTCTTTGTGTGCCTAGGACTGTAATGAAGCTTGGTCAGCATCCCACACAAACGAATGCTCCACATGCGGGTTTCTCATGCCACCAACTCCACATTCACAGGCAACTTCAGCGCCACAGCCGTTTTCAGATAGCCCTCAATGCAAAGGCTCTAGACGCAAATATTGGTGTGAGAGCTAATTCAATCAAGGAAACACTGCATGTTGGTGAAGGGCATATTGAAGAAGGATCAGCCGAGTGGTTCTTGTGGGAGAACAACTCCATTTGGCTCACTAACTTCACACACCATCAGGCTTCCAAGCAGCTCTCAAGGAAACTCAGTTTTCACACTCTATGCTTAGTGCCCTTTGAGTGCATTATCTAGGAATGAACCTGGTAGAGCATCCCACACAAACGAATGCTCCACATGCGGGTTTCACATGCCACCAACTCCACATTCACAGGCAACTTGAGCGCCACAGCCGTTTTCAGATAGCCCTCAATGCAAAGGCTCTAGACGCAAATATTGGTGTGAGAGCTAATTCAATCAAGGAAACACTGCATGTTGGTGAAGGGCATATTGAAGAAGGATCAGCCGAGTGGTTCTTGTGGGAGAACAACTCCATTTGGCTCACTAACTTCACACACCATCAGGTTTCCAAGCAGCTCTCAAGGAAACTCAGTTTTCACACTCTATGCTTAGTGCCCTTTGAGTGCATTATCTAGGAATGAACCTGGTAGAGCATCCCACACAAACGAATGCTCCACATGAGGGTTTCACATGCCACCAACTCCACATTCACAGGCAACTTCAGCGCCACAGCCGTTTTCAGATAGCCCTCAATGCAAAGGCTCTAGACGCAAATATTGGTGTGAGAGCTAATTCAATCAAGGAAACACTGCATGTTGGTGAAGGGCATATTGAAGAAGAATCAGGCGAGTGGTTCTTGTGGGAGAACAACTCCATTTGGCTCACGAACTTCACACATCATCAGGCTTCCAAGCAGCACTCAAGGAAACTCAGTTTTCACACTCTATGCTTAGTGCCCTTTGTATGGCTAGGACTGAAATGAACCTGGTAGAGCATCCCACACAAACGAATGCTCCACATGCGGGTTTCACATGCCACCAACTCCACATTCACAGGCAACTTCAGCGCCACAGCCGTTTTCAGATAGCCCTCAATGCAAAGGCTCTAGACGCAAATATTGGTGTGAGAGCTAATTCAATCAAGGAAACACTGCATGTTGGTGAAGGGCATATTGAAGAAGGATCAGCCGAGTGGTTCTTGTGGGAGAAAAACTCCATTTGGCTCACTAACTTCACACACCATCAGGCTTCCAAGCAGCTCTCAAGGAAACTCAGTTTTCACACTCTATGCTTAGTGCCCTTTGAGTGCATTATCTAGGAATGAACCTGTTAGAGCATCCCACACAAACGAATGCTCCACATGCGGGTTTCACATGCCACCAACTCCACATTCACAGGCAACTTCAGCGCCACAGCCGTTTTCAGATAGCCCTCAATGCAAAGGCTCTAGAAGCAAATATTGGTGTGAGAGCTAATTCAATCAAGGAAACACTGCATGTTGGTGAAGGGCATATTGAAGAAGGATCAGCCGAGTGGTTCTTGTGGGAGAAAAACTCCATTTGGCTCACTAACTTCACACACCATCAGGCTTCCAAGCAGCTCTCAAGGAAACTCAGTTTTTACACTCTATGGTTAGTGCCCTTTGTGTGCCTAGGACTGAAATGAACCTGGTAGAGCATCCCACACAAACGAATGCTCCACATGCGGGTTTCACATGCCACCAACTCCACATTCACAGGCAACTTCAGCGCCACAGCCGTTTTCAGATAGCCCTCAATGCAAAGGCTCTAGACGCAAATATTGGTGTGAGAGCTAATTCAATCAAGGAAACACTGCATGTTGGTGAAGGGCATATTGAAGAAGGATCAGCCGAGTGGTTCTTGTGCGAGAACAACTCCATTTGGCTCACTAACTTCACACACCATCAGGCTTCCAAGCAGCTCTCAAGGAAACTCAGTTTTCACACTCTATGCTTAGTGCCCTTTGAGTGCATTATCTAGGAATGAACCTGGTAGAGCATCCCACACAAACGAATGCTCCACATGCGGGTTTCACATGCCACCAACTCCACATTCACAGGCAACTTCAGCGCCACAGCCTTTTTCAGATAGCCCTCAATGCAAAGGCTCTAGACGCAAATATTGGTGTGAGAGCTAATTCAATCAAGGAAACACTGCATGTTGGTGAAGGGCATATTGAAGAAGGATCAGCCGAGTGGTTCTTGTGGGAGAACAACTCCATTTGGCTCACTAACTTCACACACCATCAGGCTTCCAAGCAGCTCTCAAGGAAACTCAGTTTTCACACTCTGTGCTTAGTGCCATTGAGTGCATTATCTAGGAAAGAACCTGGTAGAGCATCCCACACAAACGAATGCTCCACATGCGGGTTTCACATGCCAACAACTCCACATTCACAGGCAACTTCAGCGCCACAGCCGTTTTCAGATAGCCCTCAATGCAAAGGCTCTAGACGCAAATATTGATGTGAGAGCTAATTCAATCAAGGAAACACTGCATGTTGGTGAAGGGCATATTGAAGAAGGATCAGCCGAGTGGTTCTTGTGGAGAACAACTCCATTTGGCTCACTAACTTCACACACCATCAGGTTTCCAAGCAGCTCTCAAGGAAACTCAGTTTTCACACTCTATGCTTAGTGCCCTTTGAGTGCATTATCTAGGAATGAACCTGGTAGAGCATCCCACACAAACGAATGCTCCACATGAGGGTTTCACATGCCACCAACTCCACATTCACAGGCAACTTCAGCGCCACAGCCGTTTTCAGATAGCCCTCAATGCAAAGGCTCTAGACGCAAATATTGGTGTGAGAGCTAATTCAATCAAGGAAACACTGCATGTTGGTGAAGGGCATATTGAAGAAGGATCAGCCGAGTGGTTCCTGTGGGAGAACAACTCCATTTGGCTCACTAACTTCACACACCATCAGGCTTCCAAGCAGCTCTCAAGGAAACTCAGTTTTCACACTCTATGCTTAGTGCCCTTTCTTTGACTACGACTGAAATGAACCTGGTAGAGCATCCCACACAAACGAATGCTCCACATGCAGGTTTCACATGCCACCAACTCCACATTCACAGGCAACTTCAGCGCCACAGCCGTTTTCAGATAGCCCTCAATGCAAAGGCTCTAGACGCAAATATTGGTGTGAGAGCTAATTCAATCAAGGAAACACTGCATGTTGGTGAAGGGCATATTGAAGAAGGATCAGCCGAGTGGTTCTTGTGGGAGAACAACTCCATTTGGCTCACTAACTTCACACACCATCAGGCTTCCAAGCAGCTCTCAAGGAAACTCAGTTTTCACACTCTATGCTTAGTGCCCTTTGTATGGCTAGGACTGAAATGAACCTGGTAGAGCATCCCACACAAACGAATGCTCCACATGCGGGTTTCACATGCCACCAACTCCACATTCACAGGCAACTTCAGCGCCACAGCCGTTTTCAGATAGCCCTCAATGCAAAGGCTCTAGACGCAAATATTGGTGTGAGAGCTAATTCAATCAAGGAAACACTGCATGTTGGTGAAGGGCATATTGAAGAAGGATCAGCCGAGTGGTTCTTGTGGGAGAACAACTCCATTTGGCTCACTAACTTCACACACCATCAGGCTTCCAAGCAGCTCTCAAGGAAACTCAGTTTTCACACTCTATGCTTAGTGCCCTTTGAGTGCATTATCTAGGAATGAACCTGGTAGAGCATCCCACACAAACGAATGCTCCACATGCGGGTTTCACATGCCACCAACTCCACATTCACAGGCAACTTCAGCGCCACAGCCGTTTTCAGATAGCCCTCAATGCAAAGGCTCTAGACGCAAATATTGGTGTGAGAGCTAATTCAATCAAGGAAACACTGCATGTTGGTGAAGGGCATATTGAAGAAGGATCAGCCGAGTGGTTCTTGTGGGAGAAAAACTCCATTTGGCTCACTAACTTCACACACCATCAGGCTTCCAAGCAGCTCTCAAGGAAACTCAGTTTTCACACTCTATGCTTAGTGCCCTTTGAGTGCATTATCTAGGAATGAACCTGGTAGAGCATCCCACACAAACGAATGCTCCACATGCGGGTTTCACATGCCACCAACTCCACATTCACAGGCAACTTCAGCGCCACAGCCGTTTTCAGATAGCCCTCAATGCAAAGGCTCTAGAAGCAAATATTGGTGTGAGAGCTAATTCAATCAAGGAAACACTGCATGTTGGTGAAGGGCATATTGAAGAAGGATCAGCCGAGTGGTTCTTGTGGGAGAAAAACTCCATTTGGCTCACTAACTTCACACACCATCAGGCTTCCAAGCAGCTCTCAAGGAAACTCAGTTTTCACACTCTATGCTTAGTGCCCTTTGTATGGCTAGGACTGAAATGAACCTGGTAGAGCATCCCACACAAACGAATGCTCCACATGCGGGTTTCACATGCCACCAACTCCACATTCACAGGCAACTTCAGCGCCACAGCCGTTTTCAGATAGCCCTCAATGCAAAGGCTCTAGACGCAAATATTGGTGTGAGAGCTAATTCAATCAAGGAAACACTGCATGTTGGTGAAGGGCATATTGAAGAAGGATCAGCCGAGTGGTTCTTGTGGGAGAACAACTCCATTTGGCTCACTAACTTCACACACCATCAGGCTTCCAAGCAGCTCTCAAGGAAACTCAGTTTTCACACTCTATGCTTAGTGCCCTTTGTATGGCTAGGACTGAAATGAACCTGGTAGAGCATCCCACACAAACGAATGCTCCACATGCGGGTTTCACATGCCACCAACTCCACATTCACAGGCAACTTCAGCGCCACAGCCGTTTTCAGATAGCCCTCAATGCAAAGGCTCTAGACGCAAATATTGGTGTGAGAGCTAATTCAATCAAGGAAACACTGCATGTTGGTGAAGGGCATATTGAAGAAGGATCAGCCGAGTGGTTCTTGTGGGAGAACAACTCCATTTGGCTCACTAACTTCACACACCATCAGGCTTCCAAGCAGCTCTCAAGGAAACTCAGTTTTCACACTCTATGCTTAGTGCCCTTTGAGTGCATTATCTAGGAATGAACCTGGTAGAGCATCCCACACAAACGAATGCTCCACATGCGGGTTTCACATGCCACCAACTCCACATTCACAGGCAACTTCAGCGCCACAGCCGTTTTCAGATAGCCCTCAATGCAAAGGCTCTAGACGCAAATATTGGTGTGAGAGCTAATTCAATCAAGGAAACACTGCATGTTGGTGAAGGGCATATTGAAGAAGGATCAGCCGAGTGGTTCTTGTGGGAGAAAAACTCCATTTGGCTCACTAACTTCACACACCATCAGGCTTCCAAGCAGCTCTCAAGGAAACTCAGTTTTCACACTCTATGCTTAGTGCCCTTTGAGTGCATTATCTAGGAATGAACCTGGTAGAGCATCCCACACAAACGAATGCTCCACATGCGGGTTTCACATGCCACCAACTCCACATTCACAGGCAACTTCAGCGCCACAGCCGTTTTCAGATAGCCCTCAATGCAAAGGCTCTAGAAGCAAATATTGGTGTGAGAGCTAATTCAATCAAGGAAACACTGCATGTTGGTGAAGGGCATATTGAAGAAGGATCAGCCGAGTGGTTCTTGTGGGAGAAAAACTCCATTTGGCTCACTAACTTCACACAACATCAGGCTTCCAAGCAGCTCTCAAGGAAACTCAGTTTTTACACTCTATGCTTAGTGCCCTTTGTATGGCTAGGACTGAAATGAACCTGGTAGAGCATCCCACACAAACGAATGCTCCACATGCGGGTTTCACATGCCACCAACTCCACATTCACAGGCAACTTCAGCGCCACAGCCGTTTTCAGATAGCCCTCAATGCAAAGGCTCTAGACGCAAATATTGGTGTGAGAGCTAATTCAATCAAGGAAACACTGCATGTTGGTGAAGGGCATATTGAAGAAGGATCAGCCGAGTGGTTCTTGTGGGAGAACAACTCCATTTGGCTCACTAACTTCACACACCATCAGGCTTCCAAGCAGCTCTCAAGGAAACTCAGTTTTCACACTCTATGCTTAGTGCTCTTTGTGTGCCTAGGACTGAAATGAAGCTTGGTCAGCATCCCACACAAACGAATGCTCCACATGCGGGTTTCACATGCCACCAACTCCACATTCACAGGCAACTTCAGCGCCACAGCCGTTTTCAGATAGCCCTCAATGCAAAGGCTCTAGACGCAAATATTGGTGTGAGAGCTAATTCAATCAAGGAAACACTGCATGTTGGTGAAGGGCATATTGAAGAAGGATCAGCCGAGTGGTTCTTGTGGGAGAACAACTCCATTTGGCTCACTAACTTCACACACCATCAGGCTTTCAAGCAGCTCTCAAGGAAACTCAGTTTTCACACTCTATGCTTAGTGCCCTTTGAGTGCATTATCTAGGAATGAACCTGGTAGAGCATCCCACACAAACGAATGCTCCACATGCGGGTTTCACATGCCACCAACTCCACATTCACAGGCAACTTCAGCGCCACAGCCTTTTTCAGATAGCCCTCAATGCAAAGGCTCTAGACGCAAATATTGGTGTGAGAGCTAATTCAATCAAGGAAACACTGCATGTTGGTGAAGGGCATATTGAAGAAGGATCAGCCGAGTGGTTCTTGTGGGAGAACAACTCCATTTGGCTCACTAACTTCACACACCATCAGGCTTCCAAGCAGCTCTCAAGGAAACTCAGTTTTCACACTCTGTGCTTAGTGCCATTGAGTGCATTATCTAGGAAAGAACCTGGTAGAGCATCCCACACAAACGAATGCTCCACATGCGGGTTTCACATGCCACCAACTCCACATTCACAGGCAACTTCAGCGCCACAGCCGTTTTCAGATAGCCCTCAATGCAAAGGCTCTAGACGCAAATATTGATGTGAGAGCTAATTCAATCAAGGAAACACTGCATGTTGGTGAAGGGCATATTGAAGAAGGATCAGCCGAGTGGTTCTTGTGGAGAACAACTCCATTTGGCTCACTAACTTCACACACCATCAGGCTTCCAAGCAGCTCTCAAGGAAACTCAGTTTTTACACTCTATGCTTAGTGCCCTTTGAGTGCATTATCTAGGAATGAACCTGGTAGAGCATCCCACACAAACGAATGCTCCACATGAGGGTTTCACATGCCACCAACTCCACATTCACAGGCAACTTCAGCGCCACAGCCGTTTTCAGATAGCCCTCAATGCAAAGGCTCTAGACGCAAATATTGGTGTGAGAGCTAATTCAATCAAGGAAACACTGCATGTTGGTGAAGGGCATATTGAAGAAGGATCAGCCGAGTGGTTCTTGTGGGAGAACAACTCCATTTGGCTCACTAACTTCACACACCATCAGGCTTCCAAGCAGCTCTCAAGGAAACTCAGTTTTCACACTCTATGCTTAGTGCCCTTTGTATGGCTAGGACTGAAATGAACCTGGTAGAGCATCCCACACAAACGAATGCTCCACATGCAGGTTTCACATGCCACCAACTCCACATTCACAGGCAACTTCAGCGCCACAGCCGTTTTCAGATAGCCCTCAATGCAAAGGCTCTAGACGCAAATATTGGTGTGAGAGCTAATTCAATCAAGGAAACACTGCATGTTGGTGAAGGGCATATTGAAGAAG
Source organism: Ochotona princeps (assembly GCF_030435755.1). NCBI lineage: Eukaryota > Metazoa > Chordata > Mammalia > Lagomorpha > Ochotonidae > Ochotona > Ochotona princeps. The sequence goes on from NW_026701010.1 coordinate 26,538, forward strand.
GATCAGCCGAGTGGTTCTTGTGGGAGAACAACTCCATTTGGCTCACTAACTTCACACACCATCAGGCTTCCAAGAAGCTCTCAAGAAAACTCAGTTTTCACACTCTATGCTTAGGGCTCTTTGTGTGCTTAGGACTGAAATGAAGCTTGGTCAGCATCCCACACAAACGAATGCTCCACATGCGGGTTTCACATGCCACCAACTCCACATTCACAGGCAACTTCAGCGCCACAGCCGTTTTCAGATAGCCCTCAATGCAAAGGCTCTAGACGCAAATATTGGTGTGAGAGCTAATTCAATCAAGGAAACACTGCATGTTGGTGAAGGGCATATTGAAGAAGGATCAGCCGAGTGGTTCTTGTGGGAGAACAACTCCATTTGGCTCACTAACTTCACACACCATCAGGCTTCCAAGAAGCTCTCAAGAAAACTCAGTTTTCACACTCTATGCTTAGGGCTCTTTGTGTGCTTAGGACTGAAATGAAGCTTGGTAGAGCATCCCACACAAACGAATGCTCCACATGCGGGTTTCACATGCCACCAACTCCACATTCACAGGCAACTTCAGCGCCACAGCCGTTTTCAGATAGCCCTCAATGCAAAGGCTCTAGACGCAAATATTGGTGTGAGAGCTAATTCAATCAAGGAAACACTGCATGTTGGTGAAGGGCATATTGAAGAAGGATCAGCCGAGTGGTTCTTGTGGGAGAACAACTCCATTTGGCTCACTAACTTCACACACCATCAGGCTTCCAAGCAGCTCTCAAGGAAACTCAGTTTTCACACTCTATGCTTAGTGCCCTTTGAGTGCATTATCTAGGAATGAACCTGGTAGAGCATCCCACACAAACGAATGCTCCACATGCGGGTTTCACATGCCACCAATTCCACATTCACAGGCAACTTCAGCGCCACAGCCTTTTTCAGATAGCCCTCAATGCAAAGGCTCTAGACGCAAATATTGGTGTGAGAGCTAATTCAATCAAGGAAACACTGCATGTTGGTGAAGGGCATATTGAAGAAGGATCAGCCGAGTGGTTCTTGTGGGAGAACAACTCCATTTGGCTCACTAACTTCACACACCATCAGGCTTCCAAGCAGCTCTCAAGGAAACTCAGTTTTCACACTCTGTGCTTAGTGCCATTGAGTGCATTATCTAGGAAAGAACCTGGTAGAGCATCCCACACAAACGAATGCTCCACATGCGGGTTTCACATGCCACCAACTCCACATTCACAGGCAACTTCAGCGCCACAGCCGTTTTCAGATAGCCCTCAATGCAAAGGCTCTAGACGCAAATATTGATGTGAGAGCTAATTCAATCAAGGAAACACTGCATGTTGGTGAAGGGCATATTGAAGAAGGATCAGCCGAGTGGTTCTTGTGGAGAACAACTCCATTTGGCTCACTAACTTCACACACCATCAGGTTTCCAAGCAGCTCTCAAGGAAACTCAGTTTTCACACTCTATGCTTAGTGCCCTTTGAGTGCATTATCTAGGAATGAACCTGGTAGAGCATCCCACACAAACGAATGCTCCACATGAGGGTTTCACATGCCACCAACTCCACATTCACAGGCAACTTCAGCGCCACAGCCGTTTTCAGATAGCCCTCAATGCAAAGGCTCTAGACGCAAATATTGGTGTGAGAGCTAATTCAATCAAGGAAACACTGCATGTTGGTGAAGGGCATATTGAAGAAGGATCAGCCGAGTGGTTCTTGTGGGAGAACAACTCCATTTGGCTCACTAACTTCACACACCATCAGGCTTCCAAGCAGCTCTCAAGGAAACTCAGTTTTCACACTCTATGCTTAGTGCCCTTTGTATGGCTAGGACTGAAATGAACCTGGTAGAGCATCCCACACAAACGAATGCTCCACATGCGGGTTTCACATGCCACCAACTCCACATTCACAGGCAACTTCAGCGCCACAGCCGTTTTCAGATAGCCCTCAATGCAAAGGCTCTAGACGCAAATATTGGTGTGAGAGCTAATTCAATCAAGGAAACACTGCATGTTGGTGAAGGGCATATTGAAGAAGGATCAGCCGAGTGGTTCTTGTGGGAGAACAACTCCATTTGGCTCACTAACTTCACACACCATCAGGCTTCCAAGCAGCTCTCAAGAAAACTCAGTTTTCACACTCTATGCTTAGTGCTCTTTGTGTGCCTAGGACTGAAATGAAGCTTGGTCAGCATCCCACACAAACGAATGCTCCACATGCGGGTTTCACATGCCACCAACTCCACATTCACAGGCAACTTCAGCGCCACAGCCGTTTTCAGATAGCCCTCAATGCAAAGGCTCTAGACGCAAATATTGGTGTGAGAGCTAATTCAATCAAGGAAACACTGCATGTTGGTGAAGGGCATATTGAAGAAGGATCAGCCGAGTGGTTCTTGTGGGAGAACAACTCCATTTGGCTCACTAACTTCACACACCATCAGGCTTCTAAGCAGCTCTCAAGGAAACTCAGTTTTCACACTCTATGCTTAGTGCCCTTTGAGTGCATTATCTAGGAATGAACCTGGTAGAGCATCCCACACAAACGAATGCTCCACATGCGGGTTTCACATGCCACCAACTCCACATTCACAGGCAACTTCAGCGCCACAGCCGTTTTCAGATAGCCCTCAATGCAAAGGCTCTAGACGCAAATATTGGTGTGAGAGCTAATTCAATCAAGGAAACACTGCATGTTGGTGAAGGGCATATTGAAGAAGGATCAGCCGAGTGGTTCTTGTGCGAGAACAACTCCATTTGGCTCACTAACTTCACACACCATCAGGCTTCCAAGCAGCTCTCAAGGAAACTCAGTTTTCACACTCTATGCTTAGTGCCCTTTGTGTGCCAAGGACTGAAATGAAGCTTGGTCAGCATCCCACACAAACGAATGCTCCACATGCGGGTTTCACATGCCACCAACTCCACATTCACAGGCAACTTCAGCGCCACAGCCGTTTTCAGATAGCCCTCAATGCAAAGGCTGTAGACGCAAATATTGGTGTGAGAGCTAATTCAATCAAGGAAACACTGCATGTTGGTGAAGGGCATATTGAAGAAGGATCAGCCGAGTGGTTCTTGTGGAAAACAACTCCATTTGGCTCACTAACTTCACACACCATCAGGCTTCCAAGCAGCTCTCAAGGAAACTCAGTTTTCACACTCTATGCTTAGTGCTCTTTGTGTGCCTAGGACTGAAATGAAGCTTGGTCAGCATCCCACACAAACGAATGCTCCACATGCGGGTTTCACATGCCACCAACTCCACATTCACAGGCAACTTCAGCGCCACAGCCGTTTTCAGATAGCCCTCAATGCAAAGGCTCTAGACGCAAATATTGGTGTGAGAGCTAATTCAATCAAGGAAACACTGCATGTTGGTGAAGGGCATATTGAAGAAGGATCAGCCGAGTGGTTCTTGTGCGACAACAACTCCATTTGGCTCACTAACTTCACACACCATCAGGCTTCCAAGCAGCTCTCAAGGAAACTCAGTTTTCACACTCTATGCTTAGTGCTCTTTGTGTGCCTAGGACTGAAATGAAGCTTGGTCAGCATCCCACACAAACGAATGCTCCACATGCGGGTTTCACATGCCACCAACTCCACATTCACAGGCAACTTCAGCGCCACAGCCGTTTTCAGATAGCCCTCAATGCAAAGGCTCTAGACGCAAATATTGGTGTGAGAGCTAATTCAATCAAGGAAACACTGCATGTTGGTGAAGGGACATATTGAAGAAGGATCAGCCGAGTGGTTCTTGTGGGAGAACAACTCCATTTGGCTCACTAACTTCACACACCATCAGGCTTCCAAGCAGCTCTCAAGGAAACTCAGTTTTCACACTCTATGCTTAGTGCCCTTTGAGTGCATTATCTAGGAATGAACCTGGTAGAGCATCCCACACAAACGAATGCTCCACATGCGGGTTTCACATGCCACCAACTCCACATTCACAGGCAACTTCAGCGCCACAGCCGTTTTCAGATAGCCCTCAATGCAAAGGCTCTAGACGCAAATATTGGTGTGAGAGCTAATTCAATCAAGGAAACACTGCATGTTGGTGAAGGGCATATTGAAGAAGGATCAGCCGAGTGGTTCTTGTGGGAGAACAACTCCATTTGGCTCACTAACTTCACACACCATCAGGCTTCCAAGCAGCTCTCAAGGAAACTCAGTTTTCACACTCTATGCTTAGTGCCCTTTCTTTGGCTAGGACTGAAATGAACTTGGTAGAGCATCCCACACAAACGAATGCTCCACATGCGGGTTTCACATGCCACCAACTCCACATTCACAGGCAACTTCAGCGCCACAACCGTTTTCAGATAGCCCTCAATGCAAAGGCTCTAGACGCAAATATTGGTGTGAGAGCTAATTCAATCAAGGAAACACTGCATGTTGGTGAAGGGCATATTGAAGAAGGATCAGCCGAGTGGTTCTTGTGGGAGAACAACTCCATTTGGCTCACTAACTTCACACACCATCAGGCTTCCAAGCAGCTCTCAAGGAAACTCAGTTTTCACACTCTATGCTTAGTGCTCTTTGTGTGCCTAGGACTGAAATGAAGCTTGGTCAGCATCCCACACAAACGAATGCTCCACATGCGGGTTTCACATGCCACCAACTCCACATTCACAGGCAACTTCAGCGCCACAGCCGTTTTCAGATAGCCCTCAATGCAAAGGCTCTAGACGCAAATATTGGTGTGAGAGCTAATTCAATCAAGGAAACACTGCATGTTGGTGAAGGGCATATTGAAGAAGGATCAGCCGAGTGGTTCTTGTGGGAGAACAACTCCATTTGGCTCACTAACTTCACACACCATCAGGCTTCCAAGCAGCTCTCAAGGAAACTCAGTTTTCAAACTCTATGCTTAGTGCTCTTTGTGTGCCTAGGACTGAAATGAAGCTTGGTCAGCATCCCACACAAACGAATGCTCCACATGCGGGTTTCACATGCCACCAACTCCACATTCACAGGCAACTTCAGCGCTACAGCCGTTTTCAGATAGCCCTCAATGCAAAGGCTCTAGACGCAAATATTCGTGTGAGAGCTAATTCAATCAAGGAAACACTGCATATTGGTGAAGGTCATATGGAAGAAGGATCAGCCAAGTGGTTCTTGTGGGAGAACAACTCCATTTGGCTCACTAACTTCACACACCATCAGGCTTCCAAGCAGCTCTCAAGGAAACTCAGTTTTTACACTCTATGCTTAGTGCCCTTTGAGTGCATTATCTAGGAATGAACCTGGTAGAGCATCCCACACAAACGAATGCTCCACATGCGGGTTTCACATGCCACCAACTCCACATTCACAGGCAACTTCAGCGCCACATCCGTTTTCGTTTTCAGATAGCCCTCAATGCAAAGGCTCTAGACGCAAATATTGGTGTGAGAGCTAATTCAATCAAGGAAACACTGCATGTTGGTGAAGGGCATATTGAAGAAGGATCAGCCGAGTGGTTCTTGTGGGAGAACAACTCCATTTGGCTCACTAACTTCACACACCATCAGGCTTCCAAGCAGCTCTCAAGGAAACTCAGTTTTCACACTCTATGCTTAGTGCCCTTTGAGTGCATTATCTAGGAATGAACCTGGTAGAGCATCCCACACAAACGAATGCTCCACATGCGGGTTTCACATGCCACCAACTCCACATTCACAGGCAACTTCTGCGCCACAGCCGTTTTCAGATAGCCCTCAATGCAAAGGCTCTAGACGCAAATATTGGTGTGAGAGCTAATTCAATCAAGGAAACACTGCATGTTGGTGAAGGGCATATTGAAGAAGGATCAGCCGAGTGGTTCTTGTGGGAGAACAACTCCATTTGGCTCACTAACTTCACACACCATCAGGCTTCCAAGCAGCTCTCAAGGAAACTCAGTTTTCACACTCTATGCTTAATGCCCTTTGTGTGCCTAGGACTGAAATGAAGCTTGGTCAGCATCCCACACAAACGAATGCTCCACATGCGGGTTTCACATGCCACCAACTCCACATTCACAGGCAACTTCAGCACCACAGCCGTTTTCAGATAGCCCTCAATGCAAAGGCTCTAGACGCAAATATTGGTGTGAGAGCTAATTCAATCAAGGAAACACTGCATGTTGGTGAAGGGCATATTGAAGAAGGATCAGCCGAGTGGTTCTTGTGGGAGAACAACTCCATTTGGCTCACTAACTTCACACACCATCAGGCTTCCAAGCAGCTCTCAAGGAAACTCAGTTTTCACACTCTATGCTTAGTGCTCTTTGTGTGCCTAGGACTGAAATGAAGCTTGGTCAGCATCCCACACAAACGAATGCTCCACATGCGGGTTTCACATGCCACCAACTCCACATTCACAGGCAACTTCAGCGCCACAGCCGTTTTCAGATAGCCCTCAATGCAAAGGCTCTAGACGCAAATATTGGTGTGAGAGCTAATTCAATCAAGGAAACACTGCATGTTGGTGAAGGGCATATTGAAGAAGGATCAGCCGAGTGGTTCTTGTGGGAGAACAACTCCATTTGCTCACTAACTTCACACACCATCAGGCTTCCAAGCAGATCTCAAGGAAACTCAGTTCTCACACTCTATGCTTAGTGCCCTTTGAGTGCATTATCTAGGAATGAACCTGGTAGAGCATCACACACAAACGAATGCTCCACATGCGGGTTTCACATGCCACCAACTCCACATTCACAGGCAACTTCAGCGCCACAGCCGTTTTCAGATAGCCCTCAATGCAAAGGATCTAGACGCAAATATTGGTGTGAGAGCTAATTCAATCAAGGGAACACTGCATGTTGGTGAAGGGCATATTGAAGAAGGATCAGCCGAGTGGTTCTTGTGGGAGAACAACTCCATTTGGCTCACTAATTTCACACACCATCAGGCTTCCAAGCAGCTCTCAAGGAAACTCAGTTTTCACACTCTATGCTTAATGCTCTTTGTGTGCCTAGGACTGAAATGAAGCTTGGTCAGCATCCCACACAAACGAATGCTCCACATGCGGGTTTCACATGCCACCAACTCCACATTCACAGGCAACTTCAGCGCCACAGCCGTTTTCAGATAGCCCTCAATGCAAAGGCTCTAGACGCAAATATTGGTGTGAGAGCTAATTCAATCAAGGAAACACTGCATGTTGGTGAAGGGCATATTGAAGAAGGATCAGCCGAGTGGTTCTTGTGGGAGAACAACTCCATTTGGCTCACTAACTTCACACACCATCATGCTTCTAAGCAGCTCTCAAGGAAGCTCAGTTTTCACACTCTATGCTTAGTGCCCTTTGTATGGCTAGGACTGAAATGAACCTGGTAGAGTATCCCACACAAACGAATGCTCCACATGCGGGTTTCACATGCCACCAACTCCACATTCACGGGCAACTTCAGCGCCACAGCCGTTTTCAGATAGCCCTCAATGCAAAGGCTCTAGACGCAAATATTGGTGTGAGAGCTAATTCAATCAAGGAAACACTGCATGTTGGTGAAGGGCATATTGAAGAAGGATCAGCCGAGTGGTTCTTGTGGGAGAACAACTCTATTTGGCTCACTAACTTCACACACCATCAGGCTTCCAAGCAGCTCTCAAGGAAACTTAGTTTTCACACTCTATGCTTAGTGCCCTTTGTGTGCCTAGGACTGAAATGAAGCTTGGTCAGCATCCCACACAAACGAATGCTCCACATGCGGGTTTCACATGCCACCAACTCCACATTCACAGGCAACTTCAGCGCCACAGCCGTTTTCAGATAGCCCTCAATGCAAAGGCTCTAGACGCAAATATTGGTGTGAGAGCTAATTCAATCAAGGAAACACTGCATGTTGGTGAAGGGCATATTGAAGAAGGATCAGCCGAGTGGTTCTTGTGGGAGAACAACTCCATTTGGCTCACTAACTTCACACACCATCATGCTTCCAAGCAGCTCTCAAGGAAACCCAGTTTTCACACTCTATGCTTAGAGCCCTTTCCTTGGCTAGGACTGATATGAACCTGGTAGAGCATCACACACAAACGAATGCTCCACATGCGGGTTTCACATGCCACCAACTCCACATTCACAGGCAACTTCAGCGCCACAGCCGTTTTCAGATAGCCCTCAATGCAAAGGCTCTAGACGCAAATATTGGTGTGAGAGCTAATTCAATCAAGGAAACACTGCATGTTGGTGAAGGGCATATTGAAGAAGGATCAGCCGAGTGGTTCTTGTGGGAGAACAACTCCATTTGGCTCACTAACTTCACACACCATCAGGCTTCCAAGCAGCTCTCAAGGAAACTCAGTTCTCACACTCTATGCTTAGTGCCCTTTGAGTGCATTATCTAGGAATGAACCTGGTAGAGCATCACACACAAATGAATGCTCCACATGCGGGTTTCACATGCCACCAACTCCACATTCACAGGCAACTTCAGCGCCACAGCCGTTTTCACATAGCCCTCAATGCAAAGGCTCTAGACGCAAATATTGGTGTGAGAGCTAATTCAATCAAGGGAACACTGCATGTTGGTGAAGGGCATATTGAAGAAGGATCAGCCGAGTGGTTCTTGTTTGAGAACAACTCCATTTGGCTCACTAATTTCACACACCATCAGGCTTCCAAGCAGCTCTCAAGGAAATTCAGTTTTCACACTCTATGCTTAATGCTCTTTGTGTGCCTAGGACTGAAATGAAGCTTGGTCAGCATCCCACACAAACGAATGCTCCACATGCGGGTTTCACATGCCACCAACTCCACATTCACAGGCAACTTCAGCGCCACAGCCGTTTTCAGATAGCCCTCAATGCAAAGGCTCTAGACGCAAATATTGGTGTGAGAGCTAATTCAATCAAGGAAACACTGCATGTTGGTGAAGGGCATATTGAAGAAGGATCAGCCGAGTGGTTCTTGTGGGAGAACAACTCCATTTGGCTCACTAACTTCACACACCATCATGCTTCCAAGCAGCTCTCAAGGAAACTCAGTTTTCACACTCTATGCTTAGTGCCCTTTGTATGGCTAGGACTGAAATGAACCTGGTAGAGTATCCCACACAAACGAATGCTCCACATGCGGGTTTCACATGCCACCAACTCCACATTCACGGGCAACTTCAGCGCCACAGCCGTTTTCAGATAGCCCTCAATGCAAAGGCTCTAGACGCAAATATTGGTGTGAGAGCTAATTCAATCAAGGAAACACTGCATGTTGGTGAAGGGCATATTGAAGAAGGATCAGCCGAGTGGTTCTTGTGGGAGAACAACTCTATTTGGCTCACTAACTTCACACACCATCAGGCTTCCAAGCAGCTCTCAAGGAAACTTAGTTTTCACACTCTATGCTTAGTGCCCTTTGTGTGCCTAGGACTGAAATGAAGCTTGGTCAGCATCCCACACAAACGAATGCTCCACATGCGGGTTTCACATGCCACCAACTCCACATTCACAGGCAACTTCAGCGCCACAGCCGTTTTCAGATAGCCCTCAATGCAAAGGCTCTAGACGCAAATATTGGTGTGAGAGCTAATTCAATCAAGGAAACACTGCATGTTGGTGAAGGGCATATTGAAGAAGGATCAGCCGAGTGGTTCTTGTGGGAGAACAACTCCATTTGGCTCACTAACTTCACACACCATCATGCTTCCAAGCAGCTCTCAAGGAAACTCAGTTTTCACACTCTATGCTTAGTGCTCTTTGTGTGCATAGGACTGAAATGAAGCTTGGTCAGCATCCCACACAAACGAATGCTCCACATGCGGGTTTCACATGCCACCAACTCCACATTCACAGGCAACTTCAGCGCCACAGCCGTTTTCAGATAGCCCTCAATGCAAAGGCTCTAGACGCAAATATTGGTGTGAGAGCTAATTCAATCAAGGAAACACTGCATGTTGGTGAAGGGCATATTGAAGAAGGATCAGCCGAGTGGTTCTTGTGGGAGAACAACTCCATTTGGCTCACTAACTTCACACACCATCAGGCTTCCAAGCAGCTCTCAAGGAAACTCAGTTTTCACACTCTATGCTTAGTGCCCTTTGAGGGCATTATCTAGGAATGAACCTGGTAGAGCATCCCACACAAACGAATGCTCCACATGCGGGTTTCACATGCCACCAACTCCACATTCACAGGCAACTTCAGCGCCACAGCCGTTTTCAGATAGCCCTCAATGCAAAGGCTCTAGACGCAAATATTGGTGTGAGAGCTAATTCAATCAAGGAAACACTGCATGTTGGTGAAGGGCATATTGAAGAAGGATCAGCCGAGTGGTTCTTGTGGGAGAACAACTCCATTTGGCTCACTAACTTCACACACCATCAGGCTTCCAAGCAGCTCTCAAGGAAACTCAGTTTTCACACTCTATGCTTAGAGCCCTTTCTTTGGCTAGGACTGAAATGAACCTGGTAGAGCATCCCACACAAACGAATGCTCCACATGAGGGTTTCACATGCCACCAACTCCACATTCACAGGCAACTTCAGCGCCACAGCCGTTTTCAGATAGCCCTCAATGCAAAGGCTCTAGACGCAAATATTGGTGTGAGAGCTAATTCAATCAAGGAAACACTGCATGTTGGTGAAGGGCATATTGAAGAAGGATCAGCCGAGTGGTTCTTGTGGGAGAACAACTCCATTTGGCTCACTAACTTCACACACCATCAGGCTTCCAAGCAGCTCTCAAGGAAACTCAGTTTTCACACTCTATGCTTAGTGCCCTTTGTATGGCTAGGACTGAAATGAACCTGGTAGAGCATCCCACACAAACGAATGCTCCACATGCGGGTTTCACATGCCACCAACTCCACATTCACAGGCAACTTCAGCGCCACAGCCGTTTTCAGATAGCCCTCAATGCAAAGGCTCTAGACGCAAATATTGGTGTGAGAGCTAATTCAATCAAGGAAACACTGCATGTTGGTGAAGGGCATATTGAAGAAGGATCAGCCGAGTGGTTCTTGTGGGAGAACAACTCCATTTGGCTCACTAACTTCACACACCATCAGGCTTCCAAGCAGCTCTCAAGGAAACTCAGTTTTCACACTCTATGCTTAGTGCCCTTTGAGTGCATTATCTAGGAATGAACCTGGTAGAGCATCCCACACAAACGAATGCTCCACATGCGGGTTTCACATGCCACCAACTCCACATTCACAGGCAACTTCAGCGCCACAGCCATTTTCAGATAGCCCTCAATGCAAAGGCCCTAGACGCAAATATTGGTGTGAGAGCTAATTCAATCAAGGAAACACTGCATGTTGGTGAAGGGCATATTGAAGAAGGATCAACCGAGTGGTTCTTGTGGGAGAACAACTCCATTTGGCTCACTAACTTCACATACCATCAGGCTTCCAAGCAGCTCTCAAGGAAATTCAGTTTTCACACTCTATGCTTAGTGCTCTTTGTGTGCATAGGACTGAAATGAAGCTTGGTCAGCATCCCACACAAACGAATGCTCCACATGCGGGTTTCACATGCCACCAACTCCACATTCACAGGCAACTTCAGCGCCACAGCCGTTTTCAGATAGCCCTCAATGCAAAGGCTCTAGACGCAAATATTGGTGTGAGAGCTAATTCAATCAAGGAAACACTGCATGTTGGTGAAAGGCATATTGAAGAAGGATCAGCCGAGTGGTTCTTGTGGGAGAACAACTCCATTTGGCTCACTAACTTCACACACCATCAGGCTTCCAAGCAGCTCTCAAGGAAACTCAGTTTTCACACTCTATGCTTAGTGCCCTTTGTATGCCTAGGACTGAAATGAAGTTTGGTCAGCATCCCACACAAACGAATGCTCCACATGCGGGTTTCACATGCCACCAACTCCACATTCACAGGAAACTTCAGTGCCACAGCCGTTTTCAGATAGCCCTCAATGCAAAGGCTCTAGACGCAAATATTGGTGTGAGAGCTAATTCAATCAAGGAAACACTGCATGTTGGTGAAGGGCATATTGAAGAAGGATCAGCCGAGTGGTTCTTGTGGGAGAACAACTCCATTTGGCTCACTAACTTCACACACCATTAGGCTTCCAAGCAGCTCTCAAGGAAACTCAGTTTTCACACTCTATGCTTAGTGCCCTTTGTGTGCCTAGGACTGAAATGAACCTGGTAGAGCATCCCACACAAACGAATGCTCCACATGCGGGTTTCACATGCCACCAACTCCACATTCACAGGCAACTTCAGCGCCACAGCCGTTTTCAGATAGCCCTCAATGCAAAGGCTCTAGACGCAAATATTGGTGTGAGAGCTAATTCAATCAAGGAAACACTGCATGTTGGTGAAGGGCATATTGAAGAAGGATCAGCCGAGTGGTTCTTGTGGGAGAACAACTCCATTTGGCTCACTAACTTCACACACCATCAGGCTTCCAAGCAGCTCTCAAGGAAACTCAGTTTTCACACTCTATGCTTAGTGCCCTTTGTGTGCATAGGACTGAAATGAAGCTTGGTCATCATCCCACACAAACGAATGCTCCACATGCGGGTTTCACATGCCACCAACTCCACATTCACAGGAAACTTCAGTGCCACAGCCGTTTTCAGATAGCCCTCAATGCAAAGGCTCTAGACGCAAATATTGGTGTGAGAGCTAATTCAATCAAGGAAACACTGCATGTTGGTGAAGGGCATATTGAAGAAGGATCAGCCGAGTGGTTCTTGTGGGAGAACAACTCCATTTGCCTCACTAACTTCACACACCATCAGGCTTCCAAGCAGCTCTCAAGGAAACTCAGTTTTCACACTCTATGCTTAGTGCCCTTTGAGTGCATTATCTAGGAATGAACCTGGTAGAGCATCCCACACAAACGAATGCTCCACATGCGGGTTTCACATGCCACCAACTCCACATTCACAGGCAACTTCAGCGCCACAGCCGTTTTCAGATAGCCCTCAATGCAAAGGCTCTAGACGCAAATATTGGTGTGAGAGCTAATTCAACCAAGAAAACACTGCATGTTGGTGAAGGGCATATTGAAGAAGGATCAGTCGAGTGGTTCTTGTGGGAAAACAACTCCATTTGGCTCACTAACTTCACACACCATCAGGCTTCCAAGCAGCTCTCAAGGAAACTCAGTTTTCACACTCTATGCTTAGTGCCATTTGAGTGCATTATCTAGGAATGAACCTGGTACAGCATCCCACACAAACGAATGCTCCACATGCGGGTTTCACATGCCACCAACTTCACATTCACAGGCAACTTCAGTGCCACAGCCGTTTTCAGATAGCCCTCCATGCAAAGGCTCTAGACGCAAATATTGGTGTGAGAGCTAATTCAATCAAGGAAACACTGCATGTTGGTGAAGGGCATATTGAAGAAGGATCAGCCGAGTGGTTCTTGTGGGAGAACAATTCCATTTGGCTCACTAACTTCACACACCATCAGGCTTCCAAGCAGCTCTCAAGGAAACTCAGTTTTCACACTCTATGCTTAGTGCCCTTTGAGGGCATTATCTAGGAATGAACCTGGTAGAGCATCCCACACAAACGAATGCTCCACATGCGGGTTTCACATGCCACCAACTCCACATTCACAGGCAACTTCAGCGCCACAGCCGTTTTCAGATAGCCCTCAATGCAAAGGCTCTAGACGCAAATATTGGTGTGAGAGCTAATTCAATCAAGGAAACACTGCATGTTGGTGAAGGGCATATTGAAGAAGGATCAGCCGAGTGGTTCTTGTGGGAGAACAACTCCATTTGGCTCACTAACTTCACACACCATCAGGCTTCCAATCAGCTCTCAAGGAAACTCAGTTTTCACACTCTATGCTTAATGCTCTCTGTGTGCCTAGGACTGAAATGAAGCTTGGTCAGCATCCCACACAAACGAATGCTCCACATGCGGGTTTCACATGCCACCAACTCCACATTCACAGGCAACTTCAGTGCCACAGCCGTTTTCAGATAGCCCTCAATGCAAAGGCTCTAGACGCAAATATTGGTGTGAGAGCTAATTCAATCAAGGAAACACTGCATGTTGGTGAAGGGCATATTGAAGAAGGATCAGCCGAGTGGTTCTTGTGGGAGAATAACTCCATTTGGCTCACTAACTTCACACACCATCAGGCTTCCAAGCAGCTCTCAAGGAAACTCAGTTTTCACACTCTATGCTTAGTGCCCTTTGTATGGCTAGGACTGAAATGAACCTGGTAGAGCATCCCACACAAACGAATGCTCCACATGCGGGTTTCACATGCCACCAACTCCACATTCACAGGCAACTTCAGCGCCACAGCCGTTTTCAGATAGCCCTCAATGCAAAGGCTCTAGACGCAAATATTGGTGTGAGAGCTAATTCAATCAAGGAAACACTGCATGTTGGTGAAGGGCATATTGAAGAAGGATCAGCCGAGTGGTTCTTGTGGGAGAACAACTCCATTTGGCTCACTAACTTCACACACCATCAGGCTTCCAAGCAGCTCTCAAGGAAACTCAGTTTTCACACTCTATGCTTAGTGCCCTTTGAGTGCATTATCTAGGAATGAACCTGGTAGAGCATCCCACACAAACGAATGCTCCACATGCGGGTTTCACATGCCACCAACTCCACATTCACAGGCAACTTCAGCGCCACAGCCATTTTCAGATAGCCCTCAATGCAAAGGCCCTAGACGCAAATATTGGTGTGAGAGCTAATTCAATCAAGGAAACACTGCATGTTGGTGAAGGGCATATTGAAGAAGGATCAACCGAGTGGTTCTTGTGGGAGAACAACTCCATTTGGCTCACTAACTTCACATACCATCAGGCTTCCAAGCAGCTCTCAAGGAAATTCAGTTTTCACACTCTATGCTTAGTGCTCTTTGTGTGCATAGGACTGAAATGAAGCTTGGTCAGCATCCCACACAAACGAATGCTCCACATGCGGGTTTCACATGCCACCAACTCCACATTCACAGGCAACTTCAGCGCCACAGCCGTTTTCAGATAGCCCTCAATGCAAAGGCTCTAGACGCAAATATTGGTGTGAGAGCTAATTCAATCAAGGAAACACTGCATGTTGGTGAAAGGCATATTGAAGAAGGATCAGCCGAGTGGTTCTTGTGGGAGAACAACTCCATTTGGCTCACTAACTTCACACACCATCAGGCTTACAAGCAGCTCTCAAGGAAACTCAGTTTTCACACTCTATGCTTAGTGCCCTTTGTATGCCTAGGACTGAAATGAAGTTTGGTCAGCATCCCACACAAACGAATGCTCCACATGCGGGTTTCACATGCCACCAACTCCACATTCACAGGAAACTTCAGTGCCACAGCCGTTTTCAGATAGCCCTCAATGCAAAGGTTCTAGACTCAAATATTGGTGTGAGAGCTAATTCAATCAAGGAAACACTGCATGTTGGTGAAGGGCATATTGAAGAAGGATCAGCCGAGTGGTTCTTGTGGGAGAACAACTCCATTTGCCTCACTAACTTCACACACCATTAGGCTTCCAAGCAGCTCTCAAGGAAACTCAGTTTTCACACTCTATGCTTAGTGCCCTTTGTGTGCCTAGGACTGAAATGAACCTGGTAGAGCATCCCACACAAACGAATGCTCCACATGCGGGTTTCACATGCCACCAACTCCACATTCACAGGCAACTTCAGCGCCACAGCCGTTTTCAGATAGCCCTCAATGCAAAGGCTCTAGACGCAAATATTGGTGTGAGAGCTAATTCAATCAAGGAAACACTGCATGTTGGTGAAGGGCATATTGAAGAAGGATCAGCCGAGTGGTTCTTGTGGGAGAACAACTCCATTTGGCTCACTAACTTCACACACCATCAGGCTTCCAAGCAGCTCTCAAGGAAACTCAGTTTTCACACTCTATGCTTAGTGCCCTTTGTGTGCCTAGGACTGAAATGAAGCTTGGTCATCATCCCACACAAACGAATGCTCCACATGCGGGTTTCAAATGCCACCAACTCCACATTCACAGGAAACTTCAGTGCCACAGCCGTTTTCAGATAGCCCTCAATGCAAAGGCTCTAGACGCAAATATTGGTGTGAGAGCTAATTCAATCAAGGAAACACTGCATGTTGGTGAAGGGCATATTGAAGAAGGATCAGCCGAGTGGTTCTTGTGGGAGAACAACTCCATTTGGCTCACTAACTTCACACACCATCAGGCTTCCAAGCAGCTCTCAAGGAAACTCAGTTTTCACACTCTATGCTTAGTGCCCTTTGAGTGCATTATCTAGGAATGAACCTGGTAGAGCATCCCACACAAACGAATGCTCCACATGCGGGTTTCACATGCCACCAACTCCACATTCACAGGAAACTTCAGCGCCACAGCCGTTTTCAGATAGCCCTCAATGCAAAGGCTCTAGACGCAAATATTGGTGTGAGAGCTAATTCAATCAAGGAAACACTGCATGTTGGTGAAGGGCATATTGAAGAAGGATCAGTCGAGTGGTTCTTGTGGGAAAACAACTCCATTTGGCTCACTAACTTCACACACCATCAGGCTTCCAAGCAGCTCTCAAGGAAACTCAGTTTTCACACTCTATGCTTAGTGCCCTTTGAGTGCATTATCTAGGAATGAACCTGGTACAGCATCCCACACAAACGAATGCTCCACATGCGGGTTTCACATGCCACCAACTTCACATTCACAGGCAACTTCAGTGCCACAGCCGTTTTCAGATAGCCCTCCATGCAAAGGCTCTAGACGCAAATATTGGTGTGAGAGCTAATTCAATCAAGGAAACACTGCATGTTGGTGAAGGGCATATTGAAGAAGGATCAGCCGAGTGGTTCTTGTGGGAGAACAACTCCATTTGGCTCACTAACTTCACACACCATCAGGCTTCCAAGCAGCTCTCAAGGAAACTCAGTTTTCACACTCTATGCTTAGTGCCCTTTGTGTGCCTAGGACTGAAATGAAGCTTGGTCAGCATCCCACACAAACGAATGCTCCACATGTGGGTTTCACATGCCACCAACTCCACATTCACAAGCAACTTCAGCGCCACAGCCGTTTTCAGATAGCCCTCAATGCAAAGGCTCTAGACGCAAATATTGGTGTGAGAGCTAATTCAATCAAGGAAACACTGCATGTTGGTGAAGGGCATATTGAAGAAGGATCAGCCGAGTGGTTCTTGTGGGAGAACAACTCCATTTGGCTCACTAACTTCACACACCATCAGGCTTCCAAGCAGCTCTCAAGGAAACTCAGTTTTCACACTCTATGCTTAGTGCCCTTTGAGGGCATTATCTAGGAATGAACCTGGTAGAGCATCCCACACAAACGAATGCTCCACATGCGGGTTTCACATGCCACCAACTCCACATTCACAGGCAACTTCAGCGCCACAGCCGTTTTCAGATAGCCCTCAATGCAAAGGCTCTAGACGCAAATATTGGTGTGAGAGCTAATTCAATCAAGGAAACACTGCATGTTGGTGAAGGGCATATTGAAGAAGGATCAGCCGAGTGGTTCTTGTGGGAGAACAACTCCATTTGGCTCACTAACTTCACACACCATCAGGCTTCCAAGCAGCTCTCAAGGAAACTCAGTTTTCACACTCTATGCTTAGAGCCCTTTCTTTGGCTAGGACTGAAATGAACCTGGTAGAGCATCCCACACAAACGAATGCTCCACATGCGGGTTTCACATGCCACCAACTCCACATTCACAGGCAACTTCAGCGCCACAGCCGTTTTCAGATAGCCCTCAATGCAAAGGCTCTAGACGCAAATATTGGTGTGAGAGCTAATTCAATCAAGGAAACACTGCATGTTGGTGAAGGGCATATTGAAGAAGGATCAGCCGAGTGGTTCTTGTGGGAGAACAACTCCATTTGGCTCACTAACTTCACACACCATCAGGCTTCCAAGCAGCTCTCAAGAAAACTCAGTTTTCACACTCTATGCTTAGTGCTCTTTGTGTGCATAGGACTGAAATGAAGCTTGGTCAGCATCCCACACAAACGAATGCTCCACATGCGGGTTTCACATGCCACCAACTCCACATTCACAGGCAACTTCAGCGCCACAGCCGTTTTCAGATAGCCCTCAATGCAAAGGCTCTAGACGCAAATATTGGTGTGAGAGCTAATTCAATCAAGGAAACACTGCATGTTGGTGAAGGGCATATTGAAGAAGGATCAGCCGAGTGGTTCTTGTGGGAGAACAACTCCATTTGGCTCACTAACTTCACACACCATCAGGCTTCCAAGCAGCTCTCAAGGAAACTCAGTTTTCACACTCTATGCTTAGTGCCCTTTGAGGGCATTATCTAGGAATGAACCTGGTAGAGCATCCCACACAAACGAATGCTCCACATGCGGGTTTCACATGCCACCAACTCCACATTCACAGGCAACTTCAGCGCCACAGCCGTTTTCAGATAGCCCTCAATGCAAAGGCTCTAGACGCAAATATTGGTGTGAGAGCTAATTCAATCAAGGAAACACTGCATGTTGGTGAAGGGCATATTGAAGAAGGATCAGCCGAGTGGTTCTTGTGGGAGAACAACTCCATTTGGCTCACTAACTTCACACACCATCAGGCTTCCAAGCAGCTCTCAAGGAAACTCAGTTTTCACACTCTATGCTTAGAGCCCTTTCTTTGGCTAGGACTGAAATGAACCTGGTAGAGCATCCCACACAAACGAATGCTCCACATGAGGGTTTCACATGCCACCAACTCCACATTCACAGGCAACTTCAGCGCCACAGCCGTTTTCAGATAGCCCTCAATGCAAAGGCTCTAGACGCAAATATTGGTGTGAGAGCTAATTCAATCAAGGAAACACTGCATGTTGGTGAAGGGCATATTGAAGAAGGATCAGCCGAGTGGTTCTTGTGGGAGAACAACTCCATTTGGCTCACTAACTTCACACACCATCAGGCTTCCAAGCAGCTCTCAAGGAAACTCAGTTTTCACACTCTATGCTTAGTGCCCTTTGTATGGCTAGGACTGAAATGAACCTGGTAGAGCATCCCACACAAACGAATGCTCCACATGCGGGTTTCACATGCCACCAACTCCACATTCACAGGCAACTTCAGCGCCACAGCCGTTTTCAGATAGCCCTCAATGCAAAGGCTCTAGACGCAAATATTGGTGTGAGAGCTAATTCAATCAAGGAAACACTGCATGTTGGTGAAGGGCATATTGAAGAAGGATCAGCCGAGTGGTTCTTGTGGGAGAACAACTCCATTTGGCTCACTAACTTCACACACCATCAGGCTTCCAAGCAGCTCTCAAGGAAACTCAGTTTTCACACTCTATGCTTAGTGCCCTTTGAGTGCATTATCTAGGAATGAACCTGGTAGAGCATCCCACACAAACGAATGCTCCACATGCGGGTTTCACATGCCACCAACTCCACATTCACAGGCAACTTCAGCGCCACAGCCATTTTCAGATAGCCCTCAATGCAAAGGCCCTAGACGCAAATATTGGTGTGAGAGCTAATTCAATCAAGGAAACACTGCATGTTGGTGAAGGGCATATTGAAGAAGGATCAACCGAGTGGTTCTTGTGGGAGAACAACTCCATTTGGCTCACTAACTTCACATACCATCAGGCTTCCAAGCAGCTCTCAAGGAAATTCAGTTTTCACACTCTATGCTTAGTGCTCTTTGTGTGCATAGGACTGAAATGAAGCTTGGTCAGCATCCCACACAAACGAATGCTCCACATGCGGGTTTCACATGCCACCAACTCCACATTCACAGGCAACTTCAGCGCCACAGCCGTTTTCAGATAGCCCTCAATGCAAAGGCTCTAGACGCAAATATTGGTGTGAGAGCTAATTCAATCAAGGAAACACTGCATGTTGGTGAAAGGCATATTGAAGAAGGATCAGCCGAGTGGTTCTTGTGGGAGAACAACTCCATTTGGCTCACTAACTTCACACACCATCAGGCTTCCAAGCAGCTCTCAAGGAAACTCAGTTTTCACACTCTATGCTTAGTGCCCTTTGTATGCCTAGGACTGAAATGAAGTTTGGTCAGCATCCCACACAAACGAATGCTCCACATGCGGGTTTCACATGCCACCAACTCCACATTCACAGGAAACTTCAGTGCCACAGCCGTTTTCAGATAGCCCTCAATGCAAAGGCTCTAGACGCAAATATTGGTGTGAGAGCTAATTCAATCAAGGAAACACTGCATGTTGGTGAAGGGCATATTGAAGAAGGATCAGCCGAGTGGTTCTTGTGGGAGAACAACTCCATTTGGCTCACTAACTTCACACACCATTAGGCTTCCAAGCAGCTCTCAAGGAAACTCAGTTTTCACACTCTATGCTTAGTGCCCTTTGTGTGCCTAGGACTGAAATGAACCTGGTAGAGCATCCCACACAAACGAATGCTCCACATGCGGGTTTCACATGCCACCAACTCCACATTCACAGGCAACTTCAGCGCCACAGCCGTTTTCAGATAGCCCTCAATGCAAAGGCTCTAGACGCAAATATTGGTGTGAGAGCTAATTCAATCAAGGAAACACTGCATGTTGGTGAAGGGCATATTGAAGAAGGATCAGCCGAGTGGTTCTTGTGGGAGAACAACTCCATTTGGCTCACTAACTTCACACACCATCAGGCTTCCAAGCAGCTCTCAAGGAAACTCAGTTTTCACACTCTATGCTTAGTGCCCTTTGTGTGCATAGGACTGAAATGAAGCTTGGTCATCATCCCACACAAACGAATGCTCCACATGCGGGTTTCACATGCCACCAACTTCACATTCACAGGAAACTTCAGTGCCACAGCCGTTTTCAGATAGCCCTCAATGCAAAGGCTCTAGACGCAAATATTGGTGTGAGAGCTAATTCAATCAAGGAAACACTGCATGTTGGTGAAGGGCATATTGAAGAAGGATCAGCCGAGTGGTTCTTGTGGGAGAACAACTCCATTTGCCTCACTAACTTCACACACCATCAGGCTTCCAAGCAGCTCTCAAGGAAACTCAGTTTTCACACTCTATGCTTAGTGCCCTTTGAGTGCATTATCTAGGAATGAACCTGGTAGAGCATCCCACACAAACGAATGCTCCACATGCGGGTTTCACATGCCACCAACTCCACATTCACAGGAAACTTCAGCGCCACAGCCGTTTTCAGATAGCCCTCAATGCAAAGGCTCTAGACGCAAATATTGGTGTGAGAGCTAATTCAATCAAGAAAACACTGCATGTTGGTGAAGGGCATATTGAAGAAGGATCAGCCGAGTGGTTCTTGTGGGAAAACAACTCCATTTGGCTCACTAACTTCACACACCATCAGGCTTCCAAGCAGCTCTCAAGGAAACTCAGTTTTCACACTCTATGCTTAGTGCCATTTGAGTGCATTATCTAGGAATGAACCTGGTACAGCATCCCACACAAACGAATGCTCCACATGCGGGTTTCACATGCCACCAACTTCACATTCACAGGCAACTTCAGTGCCACAGCCGTTTTCAGATAGCCCTCCATGCAAAGGCTCTAGACGCAAATATTGGTGTGAGAGCTAATTCAATCAAGGAAACACTGCATGTTGGTGAAGGGCATATTGAAGAAGGATCAGCCGAGTGGTTCTTGTGGGAGAACAATTCCATTTGGCTCACTAACTTCACACACCATCAGGCTTCCAAGCAGCTCTCAAGGAAACTCAGTTTTCACACTCTATGCTTAGTGCCCTTTGAGGGCATTATCTAGGAATGAACCTGGTAGAGCATCCCACACAAACGAATGCTCCACATGCGGGTTTCACATGCCACCAACTCCACATTCACAGGCAACTTCAGCGCCACAGCCGTTTTCAGATAGCCCTCAATGCAAAGGCTCTAGACGCAAATATTGGTGTGAGAGCTAATTCAATCAAGGAAACACTGCATGTTGGTGAAGGGCATATTGAAGAAGGATCAGCCGAGTGGTTCTTGTGGGAGAACAACTCCATTTGGCTCACTAACTTCACACACCATCAGGCTTCCAATCAGCTCTCAAGGAAACTCAGTTTTCACACTCTATGCTTAATGCTCTCTGTGTGCCTAGGACTGAAATGAAGCTTGGTCAGCATCCCACACAAACGAATGCTCCACATGCGGGTTTCACATGCCACCAACTCCACATTCACAGGCAACTTCAGTGCCACAGCCGTTTTCAGATAGCCCTCAATGCAAAGGCTCTAGACGCAAATATTGGTGTGAGAGCTAATTCAATCAAGGAAACACTGCATGTTGGTGAAGGGCATATTGAAGAAGGATCAGCCGAGTGGTTCTTGTGGGAGAATAACTCCATTTGGCTCACTAACTTCACACACCATTAGGCTTCCAAGCAGCTCTCAAGGAAACTCAGTTTTCACACTCTATGCTTAGTGCCCTTTGTATGGCTAGGACTGAAATGAACCTGGTAGAGCATCCCACACAAACGAATGCTCCACATGCGGGTTTCACATGCCACCAACTCCACATTCACAGGCAACTTCAGCGCCACAGCCGTTTTCAGATAGCCCTCAATGCAAAGGCTCTAGACGCAAATATTGGTGTGAGAGCTAATTCAATCAAGGAAACACTGCATGTTGGTGAAGGGCATATTGAAGAAGGATCAGCCGAGTGGTTCTTGTGGGAGAACAACTCCATTTGGCTCACTAACTTCACACACCATCAGGCTTCCAAGCAGCTCTCAAGGAAACTCAGTTTTCACACTCTATGCTTAGTGCCCTTTGAGTGCATTATCTAGGAATGAACCTATTAGAGCATCCCACACAAACGAATGCTCCACATGCGGGTTTCACATGCCACCAACTCCACATTCACAGGCAACTTCAGCGCCACAGCCATTTTCAGATAGCCCTCAATGCAAAGGCCCTAGACGCAAATATTGGTGTGAGAGCTAATTCAATCAAGGAAACACTGCATGTTGGTGAAGGGCATATTGAAGAAGGATCAACCGAGTGGTTCTTGTGGGAGAACAACTCCATTTGGCTCACTAACTTCACATACCATCAGGCTTCCAAGCAGCTCTCAAGGAAATTCAGTTTTCACACTCTATGCTTAGTGCTCTTTGTGTGCATAGGACTGAAATGAAGCTTGGTCAGCATCCCACACAAACGAATGCTCCACATGCGGGTTTCACATGCCACCAACTCCACATTCACAGGCAACTTCAGCGCCACAGCCGTTTTCAGATAGCCCTCAATGCAAAGGCTCTAGACGCAAATATTGGTGTGAGAGCTAATTCAATCAAGGAAACACTGCATGTTGGTGAAAGGCATATTGAAGAAGGATCAGCCGAGTGGTTCTTGTGGGAGAACAACTCCATTTGGCTCACTAACTTCACACACCATCAGGCTTACAAGCAGCTCTCAAGGAAACTCAGTTTTCACACTCTATGCTTAGTGCCCTTTGTATGCCTAGGACTGAAATGAAGTTTGGTCAGCATCCCACACAAACGAATGCTCCACATGCGGGTTTCACATGCCACCAACTCCACATTCACAGGAAACTTCAGTGCCACAGCCGTTTTCAGATAGCCCTCAATGCAAAGGTTCTAGACTCAAATATTGGTGTGAGAGCTAATTCAATCAAGGAAACACTGCATGTTGGTGAAGGGCATATTGAAGAAGGATCAGCCGAGTGGTTCTTGTGGGAGAACAACTCCATTTGGCTCACTAACTTCACACACCATTAGGCTTCCAAGCAGCTCTCAAGGAAACTCAGTTTTCACACTCTATGCTTAGTGCCCTTTGTGTGCCTAGGACTGAAATGAACCTGGTAGAGCATCCCACACAAACGAATGCTCCACATGCGGGTTTCACATGCCACCAACTCCACATTCACAGGCAACTTCAGCGCCACAGCCGTTTTCAGATAGCCCTCAATGCAAAGGCTCTAGACGCAAATATTGGTGTGAGAGCTAATTCAATCAAGGAAACACTGCATGTTGGTGAAGGGCATATTGAAGAAGGATCAGCCGAGTGGTTCTTGTGGGAGAACAACTCCATTTGGCTCACTAACTTCACACACCATCAGGCTTCCAAGCAGCTCTCAAGGAAACTCAGTTTTCACACTCTATGCTTAGTGCCCTTTGTGTGCCTAGGACTGAAATGAAGCTTGGTCATCATCCCACACAAACGAATGCTCCACATGCGGGTTTCAAATGCCACCAACTCCACATTCACAGGAAACTTCAGTGCCACAGCCGTTTTCAGATAGCCCTCAATGCAAAGGCTCTAGACGCAAATATTGGTGTGAGAGCTAATTCAATCAAGGAAACACTGCATGTTGGTGAAGGGCATATTGAAGAAGGATCAGCCGAGTGGTTCTTGTGGGAGAACAACTCCATTTGGCTCACTAACTTCACACACCATCAGGCTTCCAAGCAGCTCTCAAGGAAACTCAGTTTTCACACTCTATGCTTAGTGCCCTTTGAGTGCATTATCTAGGAATGAACCTGGTAGAGCATCCCACACAAACGAATGCTCCACATGCGGGTTTCACATGCCACCAACTCCACATTCACAGGAAACTTCAGCGCCACAGCCGTTTTCAGATAGCCCTCAATGCAAAGGCTCTAGACGCAAATATTGGTGTGAGAGCTAATTCAATCAAGGAAACACTGCATGTTGGTGAAGGGCATATTGAAGAAGGATCAGTCGAGTGGTTCTTGTGGGAAAACAACTCCATTTGGCTCACTAACTTCACACACCATCAGGCTTCCAAGCAGCTCTCAAGGAAACTCAGTTTTCACACTCTATGCTTAGTGCCCTTTGAGTGCATTATCTAGGAATGAACCTGGTACAGCATCCCACACAAACGAATGCTCCACATGCGGGTTTCACATGCCACCAACTTCACATTCACAGGCAACTTCAGTGCCACAGCCGTTTTCAGATAGCCCTCCATGCAAAGGCTCTAGACGCAAATATTGGTGTGAGAGCTAATTCAATCAAGGAAACACTGCATGTTGGTGAAGGGTATATTGAAGAAGGATCAGCCGAGTGGTTCTTGTGGGAGAACAACTCCATTTGGCTCACGAACTTCACACATCATCAGGCTTCCAAGCAGCTCTCAAGGAAACTCAGTTTTCACACTCTATGCTTAGTGCCCTTTCTTTGGCTAGGACTGAAATGAACCTGGTAGAGCATCCCACACAAACGAATGCTCCACATGCGGGTTTCACATGCCACCAACTCCACATTCACAGGAAACTTCAGCGCCACAGCCGTTTTCAGATAGCCCTCAATGCAAAGGCTCTAGACGCAAATATTGGTGTGAGAGCTAATTCAATCAAGGAAACACTGCATGTTGGTGAAGGGCATATTGAAGAAGGATCAGCCGAGTGGTTCTTGTGGGAGAAAAACTCCATTTGGCTCACTAACTTCACACACCATCAGGCTTCCAAGCAGCTCTCAAGGAAACTCAGTTTTCACACTCTATGCTTAGTGCCCTTTCTTTGGCTAGGACTGAAATGAACCTGGTAGAGCATCCCACACAAACGAATGCTCCACATGCGGGTTTCACATGCCACCAACTCCACATTCACAGGCAACTTCAGCGCCACAGCCGTTTTCAGATAGCCCTCAATGCAAAGGCTCTAGACGCAAATATTGGTGTGAGAGCTAATTCAATCAAGGAAACACTGCATTTTGGTGAAGGGCATATTGAAGAAGGATCAGCCGAGTGGTTCTTGTGGGAGAACAACTCCATTTGGCTCACTAACTTCACACACCATCAGGCTTCCAAGCAGCTCTCAAGGAAACTCAGTTTTCACACTCTATGCTTAGTGCCCTTTGAGTGCATTATCTAGGAATGAACCTGGTAGAGCATCCCACACAAACGAATGCTCCACATGCGGGTTTCACATGCCACCAACTCCACATTCACAGGCAACTTCAGCGCCACAGCCATTTTCAGATAGCCCTCAATGCAAAGGCTCTAGACGCAAATATTGGTGTGAGAGCTAATTCAATCAAGGAAACACTGCATGTTGGTGAAGGACATATTGAAGAAGGATCAGCCGAGTGGTTCTTGTGGGAGAACAACTCCATTTGGCTCACTAACTTCATACACCATCAGGCTTCCAAGCAGCTCTCAAGGAAACTCAGTTTTTACACTCTATGCTTAGTGCCCTTTGAGTGCATTATTTAGGAATGAACATGGTAGAGCATCCCATACTTACGAATGCTCCACTTGCGGGTTTCACATGCCACCAACTCCACATTCACAGGCAACTTCAGCGCCACAGCCGTTTTCAGATAGGCCTCAATGCAAAGGCTCTAGACGCAAATATTGGTGTGAGAGCTAATTCAATCAAGGAAACACTGCATGTTGGTGAAGGGCATATTGAAGAAGGATCAGCCGAGTGGTTCTTGTGGGAGAACAATTCCATTTGGCTCACGAACTTCACACACCATCAGGCTTCCAAGCAGCTCTCAAGGAAACTCAGTTTTCACACTCTATGCTTAGTGCCCTTTCTTTGGCTAGGACTGAAATGAACCTGGTAGAGCATCCCACACAAACGAATGCTCCACATGCGGGTTTCACATGCCACCAACTCCACATTCACAGGCAACTTCAGCGCCACAGCCGTTTTCAGATAGCCCTCAATGCAAAGGCTCTAGACGCAAATATTGGTGTGAGAGCTAATTCAATCAAGGAAACGCTGCATGTTGGTGAAGGGCATATTGAAGAAGGATCAGCCGAGTGGTTCTTGTGGGAGAACAACTCCATTTGGCTCACTAACTTCACACACCATCAGGCTTCCAAGCAGCTCTCAAGGAAACTCAGTTTTCACACTCTATGCTTAGTGCCCTTTATTTGGCTAGGACTGAAATGAACCTGGTAGAGCATCCCACACAAACGAATGCTCCACATGCGGGTTTCACATGCCACCAACTCCACATTCACAGGCAACTTCAGCGCCACAGCCGTTTTCAGATAGCCCTCAATGCAAAGGCTCTAGACGCAAATATTGGTGTGAGAGCTAATTCAATCAAGGAAACACTGCATTTTGGTGAAGGGCATATTGAAGAAGGATCAGCCGAGTGGTTCTTGTGGGAGAACAACTCCATTTGGCTCACTAACTTCACACACCATCAGGCTTCCAAGCAGCTCTCAAGGAAACTCAGTTTTCACACTCTATGCTTAGTGCCCTTTCTTTGGCTAGGACTGAAATGAACCTGGTAGAGCATCCCACACAAACGAATGCTCCACATGCGGGTTTCACATGCCACCAACTCCACATTCACAGGCAACTTCAGCGCCACAGCCGTTTTCAGATAGCCCTCAATGCAAAGGCTCTAGACGCAAATATTGGTGTGAGAGCTAATTCAATCAAGGAAACACTGCATGTTGGTGAAGGGCATATTGAAGAAGGATCAGCCGAGTGGTTCTTGTGGGAGAACAACTCCATTTGGCTCACTAACTTCACACACCATCAGGCTTCCAATCAGCTCTCAAGGAAACTCAGTTTTCACACTCTATGCTTAATGCTCTCTGTGTGCCTAGGACTGAAATGAAGCTTGGTCAGCATCCCACACAAACGAATGCTCCACATGCGGGTTTCACATGCCACCAACTCCACATTCACAGGCAACTTCAGTGCCACAGCCGTTTTCAGATAGCCCTCAATGCAAAGGCTCTAGACGCAAATATTGGTGTGAGAGCTAATTCAATCAAGGAAACACTGCCTGTTGGTGAAGGGCATATTGAAGAAGGATCAGCCGAGTGGTTCTTGTGGGAGAACAACTCCATTTGGCTCACTAACTTCACACACCATCAGGCTTCCAAGCAGCTCTCAAGGAAACTCAGTTTTCACACTCTATGCTTAGTGCCCTTTGAGTGCATTATCTAGGAATGAACCTGGTAGAGCATCCCACACAAACGAATGCTCCACATGCGGGTTTCACATGCCACCAACTCCACATTCACAGGCAACTTCAGCGCCACAGCCGTTTTCAGATAGCCCTCAATGCAAAGGCTCTAGACGCAAATATTGGTGTGAGAGCTAATTCAATCAAGGAAACACTGCATGTTGGTGAAGGACATATTGAAGAAGGATCAGCCGAGTGGTTCTTGTGGGAGAACAACTCCATTTGGCTCACTAACTTCATACACCATCAGGCTTCCAAGCAGCTCTCAAGGAAACTCAGTTTTTACACTCTATGCTTAGTGCCCTTTGAGTGCATTATTTAGGAATGAACATGGTAGAGCCTCCCATACTTACGAATGCTCCACTTGTGGGTTTCACATGCCACCAACTCCACATTCACAGGCAACTTCAGCGCCACAGCCGTTTTCAGATAGGCCTCAATGCAAAGGCTCTAGACGCAAATATTGGTGTGAGAGCTAATTCAATCAAGGAAACACTGCATGTTGGTGAAGGGCATATTGAAGAAGGATCAGCCGAGTGGTTCTTGTGGGAGAACAACTCCATTTGGCTCACTAACTTCACACACCATCAGGCTTCCAAGCAGCTCTCAAGGAAACTCAGTTTTCACACTCTATGCTTAGTGCCCTTTCTTTGGCTAGGACTGAAATGAACCTGGTAGAGCATCCCACACAAACGAATGCTCCACATGCGGGTTTCACATGCCACCAACTCCACATTCACAGGCAACTTCAGCGCCACAGCCGTTTTCAGATAGCCCTCAATGCAAAGGCTCTAGACGCAAATATTGGTGTGAGAGCTAATTCAATCAAGGAAACACTGCATGTTGGTGAAGGGCATATTGAAGAAGGATCAGCCGAGTGGTTCTTGTGGGAGAACAACTCCATTTGGCTCACTAACTTCACACACCATCAGGCTTCCAAGCAGCTCTCAAGGAAACTCAGTTTTCACACTCTATGCTTAGTGCCCTTTCTTTGGCTAGGACTGAAATGAACCTGGTAGAGCATCCCACACAAACGAATGCTCCACATGCGGGTTTCACATGCCACCAACTCCACATTCACAGGCAACTTCAGCGCCACAGCCGTTTTCAGATAGCCCTCAATGCAAAGGCTCTAGACGCAAATATTGGTGTGAGGGCTAATTCAATCAAGGAAACACTGCATGTTGGTGAAGGGCATATTGAAGAAGGATCAGCCGAGTGGTTCTTGTGGGAGAACAACTCCATTTGGCTCACTAACTTCACACACCATCAGGCTTCCAAGCAGCTCTCAAGGAAACTCAGTTTTCACACTCTATGCTTAGTGCCCTTTCTTTGGCTAGGACTGAAATGAACCTGGTAGAGCATCCCACACAAACGAATGCTCCACATGCGGGTTTCACATGCCACCAACTCCACATTCACAGGCAACTTCAGCGCCACAGCCGTTTTCAGATAGCCCTCAATGCAAAGGCTCTAGACGCAAATATTGGTAGTGAGAGCTAATTCAATCAAGGAAACACTGCATGTTGGTGAAGGGCATATTGAAGAAGGATCAGCCGAGTGGTTCTTGTGGGAGAACAACTCCATTTGGCTCACTAACTTCACACACCATCAGGCTTCCAAGCAGCTCTCAAGGAAACTCAGTTTTCACACTCTATGCTTAGTGCTCATCTGTGTGCCTAGGACTGAAATGAAGCTTGGTCAGCATCCCACACAAACGAATGCTCCACATGCGGGTTTCACATGCCACCAACTCCACATTCACAGGCAACTTCAGTGCCACAGCCGTTTTCAGATAGCCCTCAATGCAAAGGCTCTAGACGCAAATATTGGTGTGAGAGCTAATTCAATCAAGGAAACACTGCATGTTGGTGAAGGGCATATTGAAGAAGGATCAGCGAGTGGTTCTTGTGGGAGAACAACTCCATTTGGCTCACTAACTTCACACACCATCAGGCTTCCAAGCAGCTCTCAAGGAAACTCAGTTTTCACACTCTAGGCTTTGTGAACTTTGAGTGCATTATCTAGGAATGAACCTGGTAGAGCATCCCACACAAACGAATGCTCCACATGCGGGTTTCACATGCCACCAACTCCACATTCACAGGCAACTTCAGCGCCACAGCCATTTTCAGATAGCCCTCAATGCAAAGGCTCTAGACGCAAATATTGGTGTGAGAGCTAATTCAATCAAGGAAACACTGCATGTTGGTGAAGGACATATTGAAGAAGGATCAGCCGAGTGGTTCTTGTGGGAGAACAACTCCATTTGGCTCACTAACTTCATACACCATCAGGCTTCCAAGCAGCTCTCAAGGAAACTCAGTTTTTACACTCTATGCTTAGTGACCTTTGAGTGCATTATTTAGGAATGAACATGGTAGAGCATCCCATACTTACGAATGCTCCGCTTGCGGGTTTCACATGCCAACAACTCCACATTCACAGGCAACTTCAGCGCCACAGCCGTTTTCAGATAGGCCTCAATGCAAAGGCTCTAGACGCAAATATTGGTGTGAGAGCTAATTCAATCAAGGAAACACTGCATGTTGGTGAAGGGCATATTGAAGAAGGATCAGCCGAGTGGTTCTTGTGGGAGAACAACTCCATTTGGCTCACTAACTTCACACACCATCAGGCTTCCAAGCAGCTCTCAAGGAAACTCAGTTTTCACACTCTATGCTTAGTGCCCTTTCTTTGGCTAGGACTGAAATGAACCTGGTAGAGCATCCCACACAAACGAATGCTCCACATGCGGGTTTCACATGCCACCAACTCCACATTCACAGGCAACTTCAGCGCCACAGCCGTTTTCAGATAGCCCTCAATGCAAAGGCTCTAGACGCAAATATTGGTGTGAGAGCTAATTCAATCAAGGAAACGCTGCATGTTGGTGAAGGGCATATTGAAGAAGGATCAGCCGAGTGGTTCTTGTGGGAGAACAACTCCATTTGGCTCACTAACTTCACACACCATCAGGCTTCCAAGCAGCTCTCAAGGAAACTCAGTTTTCACACTCTATGCTTAGTGCCCTTTGAGTGCATTATCTAGGAATGAACCTGGTAGAGCATCCCACACAAACGAATGCTCCACATGCGGGTTTCACATGCCACCAACTCCACATTCACAGGCAACTTCAGCGCCACAGCCGTTTTCAGATAGCCCTCAATGCAAAGGCTCTAGACGCAAATATTGGTGTGAGGGCTAATTCAATCAAGGAAACACTGCATGTTGGTGAAGGGCATATTGAAGAAGGATCAGCCGAGTGGTTCTTGTGGGAGAACAACTCCATTTGGCTCACTAACTTCACACACCATCAGGCTTCCAAGCAGTTCTCAAGGAAACTCAGTTTTCACACTCTATGCTTAGTGCCCTTTCTTTGGCTAGGACTGAAATGAACCTGGTAGAGCATCCCACACAAACGAATGCTCCACATGCGGGTTTCACATGCCACCAACTCCACATTCACAGGCAACTTCAGCGCCACAGCCGTTTTCAGATAGCCCTCAATGCAAAGGCTCTAGACGCAAATATTGGTGTGAGAGCTAATTCAATCAAGGAAACACTGCATGTTGGTGAAGGGCATATTGAAGAAGGATCAGCCGAGTGGTTCTTGTGGGAGAACAACTCCATTTGGCTCACTAACTTCACACACCATCATGCTTCCAAGCAGCTCTCAAGGAAACTCAGTTTTCACACTCTATGCTTAGTGCTCTCTGTGTGCCTAGGACTGAAATGAAGCTTGGTCAGCATCCCACACAAACGAATGCTCCACATGCGGGTTTCACATGCCACCAACTCCACATTCACAGGCAACTTCAGTGCCACAGCCGTTTTCAGATAGCCCTCAATGCAAAGGCTCTAGACGCAAATATTGGTGTGAGAGCTAATTCAATCAAGGAAACACTGCATGTTGGTGAAGGGCATATTGAAGAAGGATCAGCCGAGTGGTTCTTGTGGGAGAACAACTCCATTTGGCTCACTAACTTCACACACCATCAGGCTTCCAAGCAGCTCTCAAGGAAACTCAGTTTTCACACTCTAGGCTTTGTGAACTTTGAGTGCATTATCTAGGAATGAACCTGGTAGAGCATCCCACACAAACGAATGCTCCACATGCGGGTTTCACATGCCACCAACTCCACATTCACAGGCAACTTCAGCGCCACAGCCATTTTCAGATAGCCCTCAATGCAAAGGCTCTAGACGCAAATATTGTTGTGAGAGCTAATTCAATCAAGGAAACACTGCATGTTGGTGAAGGACATATTGAAGAAGGATCAGCCGAGTGGTTCTTGTGGGAGAACAACTCCATTTGGCTCACTAACTTCATACACCATCAGGCTTCCAAGCAGCTCTCAAGGAAACTCAGTTTTCACACTCTATGCTTAGTGCCCTTTGTGTGCCTAGGACTGAAATGAAGCTTGGTCAGCATCCCACACAAACGAATGCTCCACATGCAGGTTTCACATGCCACCAACTCCACATTCACAGGCAACTTCAGCGCCACAGCCGTTTTCAGATAGCCCTCAATGCAAAGGCTCTAGACGCAAATATTGGTGTGAGAGCTAATTCAATCAAGGAAACACTGCATGTTGGTGAAGGGCATATTGAAGAAGGATCAGCCGAGTGGTTCTTGTGGGAGAACAACTCCATTTGGCTCACTAACTTCACACACCATCAGGCTTCCAAGCAGCTCTCAAGGAAACTCAGTTTTCACACTCTATGCTTAGTGCCCTTTGAGTGCATTATCTGGGAATAAACCTGGTAGAGCATCCCACACAAACGAATGCTCCACATGCGGGTTTCACATGCCACCAACTCCACATTCACAGGCAACTTCAGCGCCACAGCCATTTTCAGATAGCCCTCAATGCAAAGGCTCTAGACGCAAATATTGGTGTGAGAGCTAATTCAATCAAGGAAACACTGCATGTTGGTGAAGGGCATATTGAAGAAGGATCAGCCGAGTGGTTCTTGTGGGAGAACAACTCCATTTGGCTCACTAACTTCACACACCATCAGGCTTCCAAGCAGCTCTCAAGGAAACTCAGTTTTCACACTCTATGCTTAGTGCTCTCTGTGTGCGTAGGACTGAAATGAAGCTTGGTCAGCATCCCACACAAACGAATGCTCCACATGCGGGTTTCACATGCCACCAACTCCACATTCACAGGCAACTTCAGCGCCACAGCCGTTTTCAGATAGCCCTCAATGCAAAGGCTCTAGACGCAAATATTGGTGTGAGAGCTAATTCAATCAAGGAAACACTGCATGTTGGTGAAGGGCATATTGAAGAAGGATCAGCCGAGTGGTTCTTGTGGGAGAACAACTCCATTTGGCTCACTAACTTCACACACAATCAGGCTTCCAAGCAGCTCTCAAGGAACCTCACTTTTTACACTCTATGCTTAGTGCTCTTTGAGTGCATTATCTAGGAATGAACCTGGTAGAGCATCCCACACAAACGAATGCTCCACATGCGGGTCTCACATGCCACCAACTCCACATTCACAGGCAACTTCAGCGCCACAGCCGTTTTCAGATAGCCCTCAATGCAAAGGCTCTAGACGCAAATATTGGTGTGAGAGCTAATTCAATCAAGGAAACACTGCATGTTGGTGAAGGGCATATTGAAGAAGGATCAGCCGAGTGGTTCTTGTGGGAGAACAACTCCATTTGGCTCACTAACTTCACACACCATCAGGCTTCCAAGCAGCTCTCAAGGAAACTCAGTTTTCACACTCTATGCTTAGTGCCCTTTGAGTGCATTATCTAGGAATGAACCTGGTAGAGCATCCCACACAAACGAATGCTCCACATGCGGGTTTCACATGCCACCAACTCCACATTCACAGGCAACTTCAGCGCCACAGCCATTTTCAGATAGCCCTCAATGCAAAGGCTCTAGACGCAAATATTGGTGTGAGAGCAAATTCAATCAAGGAAACACTGCATGTTGGTGAAGGGCATATTGAAGAAGGATCAGCCGAGTGGTTCTTGTGGGAGAACAACTCCATTTGGCTCACTAACTTCACACACCATCAGGCTTCCAAGCAGCTCTCAAGGAAACTCAGTTTTCACACTCTATGCTTAGTGCTCTCTGTGTGCGTAGGACTGAAATGAAGCTTGGTCAGCATCCCACACAAACGAATGCTCCACATGCGGGTTTCACATGCCACCAACTCCACATTCACAGGCAACTTCAGCGCCACAGCCGTTTTCAGATAGCCCTCAATGCAAAGGCTCTAGACGCAAATATTGGTGTGAGAGCTAATTCAATCAAGGAAACACTGCATGTTGGTGAAGGGCATATTGAAGAAGGATCAGCCGAGTGGTTCTTGTGGGAGAACAACTCCATTTGGCTCACTAACTTCACACACCATCAGGCTTCCAAGCAGCTCTCAAGGAAACTCAGTTTTCACACTCTATGCTTAGTGCCCTTTCTTTGGCTAGGACTGAAATGAACCTGGTAGAGCATCCCACACAAACGAATGCTCCACATGCGGGTTTCACATGCCACCAACTCCACATTCACAGGCAACTTCAGCGCCACAGCCGTTTTCAGATAGCCCTCAATGCAAAGGCTCTAGACGCAAATATTGGTGTGAGAGCTAATTCAATCAAGGAAACACTGCATGTTGGTGAAGGGCATATTGAAGAAGGATCAGCCGAGTGGTTCTTGTGGGAGAACAACTCCATTTGGCTCACTAACTTCACACACCATCAGGCTTCCAAGCAGCTCTCAAGGAAACTCAGTTTTCACACTCTATGCTTAGTGCTCTCTGTGTGCCTAAGACTGAAATGAAGCTTGGTCAGCATCCCACACAAACGAATGCTCCACATGCGGGTTTCACATGCCACCAACTCCACATTCACAGGCAACTTCAGC
Organism: Ochotona princeps; assembly: GCF_030435755.1. Classification (NCBI taxonomy): domain Eukaryota; kingdom Metazoa; phylum Chordata; class Mammalia; order Lagomorpha; family Ochotonidae; genus Ochotona; species Ochotona princeps. Next base: position 61,211 of record NW_026701010.1, read on the forward strand.
GCCACAGCCATTTTCAGATAGCCCTCAATGCAAAGGCTCTAGACGCAAATATTTTTGTGAGAGCTAATTCAATCAAGGAAACACTGCATGTTGGTGAAGGGCATATTGAAGAAGGATCAGCCGAGTGGTTCTTGTGGGAGAACAACTCCATTTGGCTCACTAACTTCACACACCATCAGGCTTCCAAGCAGCTCTCAAGGAAACTCAGTTTTCACACTCTATGCTTAGTGCCCTTTGAGTGCATTATCTAGGAATGAACCTGGCAGAGCATCCCACACAAACGAATGCTCCACATGCGGGTTTCACATGCCACCAACTCCACATTCACAGGCAACTTCAGCGCCACAGCCGTTTTCAGATAGCCCTCAATGCAAAGGCTCTAGACGCAAATATTGGTGTGAGAGCTAATTCAATCAAGGAAACAATGCATGTTGGTGAAGGGCATATTGAAGAATGATCAGCCGAGTGGTTCTTGTGGGAGAACAACTCCATTTGGCTCACTAACTTCACACACCATCAGGCTTCCAAGCAGCTCTCAAGGAAACTCAGTTTTCACACTCTATGCTTAGTGCCCTTTCTTTGGCTAGGACTGAAATGAACCTGGTAGAGCATCCCACACAAACGAATGCTCCACATGCGGGTTTCACATGCCACCAACTCCACATTCACAGGCAACTTCAGCGCCACAGCCGTTTTCAGATAGCCCTCAATGCAAAGGCTCTAGACGCAAATATTGGTGTGAGAGCTAATTCAATCAAGGAAACACTGCATGTTGGTGAAGGGCATATTGAAGAAGGATCAGCCGAGTGGTTCTTGTGGGAGAACAACTCCATTTGGCTCACTCACTTCACACACCATCAGGCTTCCAAGCAGCTCTCAAGGAAACTCAGTTTTCACACTCTATGCTTAGTGCCCTTTGAGTGCATTATCTAGGAATGAACCTGGTACAGCATCCCACACAAACGAATGCTCCACATGCGGGTTTCACATGCCACCAACTCCACATTCACAGGCAACTTCAGCGCCACAGCCTTTTTCAGATAGCCCTCAATGCAAAGGCTCTAGACGCAAATATTGGTGTGAGAGCTAATTCAATCAAGGAAACACTGCATGTTGGTGAAGGGCATATTGAAGAAGGATCAGCCGAGTGGTTCTTGTGGGAGAACAACTCCATTTGGCTCACTAACTTCACACACCATCAGGCTTCCAAGCAGCTCTCAAGGAAACTCAGTTTTCACACTCTATGCTTAGTGCCCTTTGTATGCCTAGGACTGAAATGAAGCTTGGTCAGCATCCCACACAAACGAATGCTCCACATGCGGGTTTCACATGCTAACAACTCCACATTCACAGGCAACTTCAGTGACACAGCCGTTTTCAGATAGCCCTCAATGCAAAGGCTCTAGACGCAAATATTGGGTGTGAGAGCTAATTCAATCAAGGAAACACTGCATGGTGGTGAAGGGCATATTGAAGAAGGATCAGCCGAGTGGTTCTTGTGGGAGAACAACTCCATTTGGCTCACTAACTTCACACACCATCAGGCTTCCAAGCAGCTCTCAAGGAAACTCAGTTTTCACACTCTATGCTTAGTGCCCTTTGTATGGCTAGGACTGAAATGAACCTGGTAGAGCATCCAACACAAACGAATGCTCCACATGCGGGTTTCACATGCCACCAACTCCACATTCACAGGCAACTGCAGCGCCACAGCCGTTTTCTGATAGCCCTCAATGCAAAGGCTCTAGACGCAAATATTGGTGTGAGAGCTAATTCAATCAAGGAAACACTGCATGTTGGTGAAGGGCATATTGAAGAAGGATCAGCCGAGTGGTTCTTGTGGGAGAACAACTCCATTTGGCTCACTAACTTCACACACCATCAGGCTTCCAAGCAGCTCTCAAGGAAACTCAGTTTTCACACTCTATGTTTAGTGCCCTTTGAGTGCATTATCTAGGAATGAACCTGGTAGAGCATCCCACACAAACGAATGCTCCACATGCGGGTTTCACATGCCACCAACTCCACATTCACAGGCAACTTCAGCGCCACAGCCGTTTTCAGATAGCCCTGAATGCAAAGGCTCTAGACGCAAATATTGGTGTGAGAGTTAATTCAATCAAGGAAACACTGCATGTTGGTGAAGGGCATATTGAAGAAGGATCAGCCGAGTGGTTCTTGTGGGAGAACAACTCCATTTGGCTCACTAACTTCACACACCATCAGGCTTCCAAGCAGCTCTCAAGGAAACTCAGTTTTCACACTCTATGCTTAGTGCCCTTTCTTTGGCTAGGACTGAAATGAACCTGGTAGAGCATCCCACACAAACGAATGCTCCACATGTGGGTTTCACATGCCACCAACTCCACATTCACAGGCAACTTCAGCGCCACAGCCGTTTTCAGATAGCCCTCAATGCAAAGGCTCTAGACGCAAATATTGGTGTGAGAGTTAATTCAATCAAGGAAACACTGCATGTTGGTGAAGGGCATATTGAAGAAGGATCAGCCGAGTGGTTCTTGTGGGAGAACAACTCCATTTGGCTCACTAACTTCACACACCATCAGGCTTCCAAGCAGCTCTCAAGGAAACTCAGTTTTCACACTCTATGCTTAGTGCCCTTTCTTTGGCTATGCCTGAAATGAACCTGTTAGAGCATCCCACACAAACGAATGCTCCACATGCGGGTTTCACATGCCACCAACTCCACATTCACAGGCAACTTCAGCGCCACAGCCGTTTTCAGATAGCCCTCAATGCAAAGCTCTAGACGCAAATATTGGTTTGAGAGCTAATTCAATCAAGGAAACACTGCATGTTGGTGAAGGGCATATTGAAGAAGGATCAGCCGAGTGGTTCTTGTGGGAGAACAACTCCATTTGGCTCACTAACTTCACACACCATCAGGCTTCCAAGCAGCTCTCAAGGAAACTCAGTTTTCACACTCTATGCTTAGTGCCCTTTGTGTGCCTAGGACTGAAATGAAGCTTGGTCAGCATCCCACACAAACGAATGCTCCACATGCGGGTTTCACATTGCTACCAACTCCACATTCACAGGCAACTTCAGTGCCACAGCCGTTTTCAGATAGCCCTCAATGCAAAGGCTCTAGACGCAAATATTGGTGTGAGAGCTAATTCAATCAAGGAAACACTGCATGTTGGTGAAGGGCATATTGAAGAAGGATCAGCCGAGTGGTTCTTGTGGGAGAACAACTCCATTTGGCTCAATAACTTCACACACCATCAGGCTTCCAAGCAGCTCACAAGGAAACTCAGTTTTTACACTCTATGCTAAGTGCCATTTGAGTGCATTATCTAGGAATGAACATGGTAGAGCATCCCATACTTACGAATGCTCCACTTGCGGGTTTCACATGCCACCAACTCCACATTCACAGGCAACTTCAGCGCCACAGCCGTTTTCAGATAGCCCTCAATGCAAAGGCTCTAGACGCAAATATTGGTGTGAGAGCTAATTCAATCAAGGAAACACTGCATGTTGGTGAAGGGCATATTGAAGAAGGATCAGCCGAGTGGTTCTTGTGGGAGAACAACTCCATTTGGCTCACTCACTTCACACACCATCAGGCTTCCAAGCAGCTCTCAAGGAAACTCAGTTTTCACACTCTATGCTTAGTGCCCTTTGAGTGCATTATCTAGGAATGAACCTGGTAGAGCATCCCACACAAACGAATGCTCCACATGCGGGTTTCACATGCCACCAACTCCACATTCACAGGCAACTTCAGCGCCACAGCCTTTTTCAGATAGCCCTCAATGCAAAGGCTCTAGACGCAAATATTGGTGTGAGAGCTAATTCAATCAAGGAAACACTGCATGTTGGTGAAGGGCATATTGAAGAAGGATCAGCCGAGTGGTTCTTGTGGGAGAACAACTCCATTTGGCTCACTAACTTCACACACCATCAGGCTTCCAAGCAGCTCTCAAGGAAACTCAGTTTTCACACTCTATGCTTAGTGCCCTTTGTATGCCTAGGACTGAAATGAAGCTTGGTCAGCATCCCACACAAACGAATGCTCCACATGCGGGTTTCACATGCTAACAACTCCACATTCACAGGCAACTTCAGTGACACAGCCGTTTTCAGATAGCCCTCAATGCAAAGGCTCTAGACGCAAATATTGGTGTGAGAGCTAATTCAATCAAGGAAACACTGCATGGTGGTGAAGGGCATATTGAAGAAGGATCAGCCGAGTGGTTCTTGTGGGAGAACAACTCCATTTGGCTCACTAACTTCACACACCATCAGGCTTCCAAGCAGCTCTCAAGGAAACTCAGTTTTCACACTCTATGTTTAGTGCCCTTTGAGTGCATTATCTAGGAATGAACCTGGTAGAGCATCCCACACAAACGAATGCTCCACATGCGGGTTTCACATGCCACCAACTCCACATTCACAGGCAACTTCAGCGCCACAGCCGTTTTCAGATAGCCCTCAATGCAAAGGCTCTAGACGCAAATATTGGTGTGAGAGCTAATTCAATCAAGGAAACACTGCATGTTGGTGAAGGGCATATTGAAGAAGGATCAGCCGAGTGGTTCTTGTGGGAGAACAACTCCATTTGGCTCACTAACTTCACACACCATCAGGCTTCCAAGCAGCTCTCAAGGAAACTCAGTTTTCACACTCTATGCTTAGTGCCCTTTGTGTGCCTAGGACTGAAATGAAGCTTGGTCAGCATCCCACACAAACGAATGCTCCACATGCGGGTTTCACATGCCACCAACTCCACATTCACAGGCAACTTCAGCGCCACAGCCGTTTTCAGATAGCCCTCAATGCAAAGGCTCTAGACGCAAATATTGGTGTGAGAGCTAATTCAATCAAGGAAACACTGCATGTTGGTGAAGGGCATATTGAAGAAGGATCAGCCGAGTGGTTCTTGTGGGAGAACAACTCCATTTGGCACACTAACTTCACACACCATCAGGCTTCCAAGCAGCTCTCAAGGAAACTCAGTTTTCACACTCTATGCTTAGTGCCCTTTGAGTGCATTATCTAGGAATGAACCTGGTAGAGCATCCCACACAAACGAATGCTCCACATGCGGGTTTCACATGCCACCAACTCCACATTCACAGGCAACTTCAGCGCCACAGCCGTTTTCAGATAGCCCTCAATGCAAAGGCTCTAGACGCAAATATTGGTGTGAGAGCTAATTCAATCAAGGAAACACTGCATGTTGGTGAAGGGCATATTGAAGAAGGATCAGCCGAGTGGTTCTTGTGGGAGAACAACTCCATTTGGCTCACTAACTTCACACACCATCAGGCTTCCAAGCAGCTCTCAAGGAAACTCAGTTTTCACACTCTATGCTTAGTGCCCTTTGAGTGCATTATCTGGGAATGAACCTGGTAGAGCATCCCACACAAACGAATGCTCCACATGCGGGTTTCACATGCCACCAACTCCACATTCACAGGCAACTTCAGCGCCACAGCCGTTTTCAGATAGCCCTCAATGCAAAGGCTCTAGACGCAAATATTGGTGTGAGAGCTAATTCAATCAAGGAAACACTGCATGTTGGTGAAGGGCATATTGAAGAAGGATCAGCCGAGTGGTTCTTGTGGGAGAACAACTCCATTTGGCTCACTAACTTCACACACCATCAGGCTTCCAAGCAGCTCTCAAGGAAACTCAGTTTTCACACTCTATGCTTAGTGCTCTTTGAGTGCCTAGGACTGAAATGAAGCTTGGTCAGCATCCCAAACAAATGAATGCTCCACAAGAGGGTTTGACATGCTAACAACTCCACATTCACAGGCAACTTCAGCGCCACAGCCGTTTTCAGATAGCCCTCAATGCAAAGGCTCTAGACGCAAATATTGGTGTGAGAGCTAATTCAATCAAGGAAACACTGCATGTTGGTGAAGGGCATATTGAAGAAGGATCAGCCGAGTGGTTCTTGTGGGAGAACAACTCCATTTGGCTCACGAACTTCACACACCATCAGGCTTCCAAGCAGCTCTCAAGGAAATTCAGTTTTCACGCTCTATGTTTAGTGCCCTTTGAGTGCATTATCTAGGAATGAACCTGGTAGAGCATCCCACACAAACGAATGCTCCACATGCGGGTTTCACATGCCACCAACTCCACATTCACAGGCAACTTCAGCGCCACAGCCGTTTTCAGATAGCCCTCAATGCAAAGGCTCTAGACGCAAATATTGGTGTGAGAGCTAATTCAATCAAGGAAACACTGCATGTTGGTGAAGGGCATATTGAAGAAGGATCAGCCGAGTGGTTCTTGTGGGAGAACAACTCCATTTGGCTCACTAACTTCACACACCATCATGCTTCCAAGCAGCTCTCAAGGAAACTCAATTTTCACACTCTATGCTTAGTGCCCTTTGTATGGCTAGGACTGAAATGAACCTGGTAGAGCATCCCACACAAACGAATGCTCCACATGCGGGTTTCACATGCCACCAACTCCACATTCACAGGCAACTTCAGCGCCACAGCCGTTTTCAGATAGCCCTCAATGCAAAGGCTCTAGACGCAAATATTGGTGTGAGAGCTAATTCAATCAAGGAAACACTGCATGTTGGTGAAGGGCATATTGAAGAAGGATCAGCCGAGTGGTTCTTGTGGGAGAACAACTCCATTTGGCTCACTAACTTCACACACCATTAGGCTTCCAAGCAGCTCTCAAGGAAACTCAGTTTTCACACTCTATGCTTAGTGCCCTTTGAGTACTTAGGACTGAAATGATGCTTGGAGAGCATCCCACACAAACGAATGCTCCACATGCGGGTTTCACATGCCACCAACTCCACATTCACAGGCAACTTCAGCGCCACAGCCGTTTTCAGATAGCCCTCAATGCAAAGGCTCTAGACGCAAATATTGGTGTGAGAGCTAATTCAATCAAGGAAACACTGCATGTTGGTGAAGGGCATATTGAAGAAGGATCAGCCGAGTGGTTCTTGTGGGAGAACAACTCCATTTGGCTCACTAACTTCACACACCATTAGGCTTCCAAGCAGCTCTCAAGGAAACTCGGTTTTCACACTCTATGCTTAGTGCCCTTTGAGGGCCTAGGACTGAAATGAAGGTTGGTGAGCTTCCCACACAAACGAATGCTCCACTTGCGGGTTTCACATGCCACCAACTCCACATTCACAGGCAACTTCAGCGCCACAGCCATTTTCAGATAGCCCTCAATGCAAAGGCTCTAGACGCAAATATTGGTGTGAGAGCTAATTCAATCAAGGAAACACTGCATGTTGGTGAAGGGCATATTGAAGAAGAATCAGCCGAGTGGTTCTTGTGGGAGAACAACTCCATTTGGCTCACTAACTTCACACACCATCAGGCTTCCAAGCAGCTCTCAAGGAAACTCAGTTTTCACACTCTATGCTTAGTGCCCTTTGAGTGCATTATCTAGGAATGAACCTGGTAGAGCATCCCACACAAACGAATGCTCCACATGCGGGTTTCACATGCCACCAACTCCACATTCACAGGCAACTTCAGCGCCACAGCCGTTTTCAGATAGCCCTCAATGCAAAGGCTCTAGACGCAAATATTGGTGTGAGAGCTAATTCAATCAAGGAAACACTGCATGTTGGTGAAGGGCATATTGAAGAAGGATCAGCCGAGTGGTTCTTGTGGGAGAACAACTCCATTTGGCTCACTAACTTCACACACCATCAGGCTTCCAAGCAGCTCTCAAGGAAACTCAGTTTTCACACTCTATGCTTAGTGCCCTTTGAGTGCCTAGGACTGAAATGATGCTTGGAGAGCATCCCACACAAACGAATGCTCCACATGCGGGTTTCACATGCCACCAACTCCACATTCACAGGCAACTTCAGCGCCACAGCCGTTTTCAGATAGCCCTCAATGCAAAGGCTCTAGACGCAAATATTGGTGTGAGAGCTAATTCAATCAAGGAAACACTGCATGTTGGTGAAGGGCATATTGAAGAAGAATCAGCCGAGTGGTTCTTGTGGGAGAACAACTCCATTTGGCTCACTAACTTCACACACCATCAGGCTTCCAAGCAGCTCTCAAGGAAACTCAGTTTTCACACTCTATGCTTAGTGCCCTTTGTATGGCTAGGACTGAAATGAACCTGGTAGATCATCCCACACAAACGAATGCTCCACATGCGGGTTTCACATGCCACCAACTCCACATTCACAGGCAACTTCAGCGCCACAGCCGTTTTCAGATAGCCCTCAATGCAAAGGCTCTAGACGCAAATATTGGTGTGAGAGCTAATTCAATCAAGGAAACACTGCATGTTGGTGAAGGGCATATTGAAGAAGGATCAGCCGAGTGGTTCTTGTGGGAGAACAACTCCATTTGGCTCACTAACTTCACACACCATCAGGCTTCCAAGCAGCTCTCAAGGAAACTCAATTTTCACACTCTATGCTTAGTGCCCTTTGCATGGCTAGGACTAAAATGAACCTGGTAGAGCATCCCACACAAACGAATGCTCCACATGCGGGTTTCACATGCCACCAACTCCACATTCACAGGCAACTTCAGCGCCACAGCCGTTTTCAGATAGCCCTCAATGCAAAGGCTCTAGACGCAAATATTGGTGTGAGAGCTAATTCAATCAAGGAAACACTGCATGTTGGTGAAGGGCATATTGAAGAAGGATCAGCCGAGTGGTTCTTGTGGGAGAACAACTCCATTTGGCTCACTAACTTCACACACCATTAGGCTTCCATGCAGCTCTCAAGGAAACTCAGTTTTCACACTCTATGCTTAGTGCCCTTTGAGTGCCTAGGACTGAAATGATGCTTGGAGAGCATCCCACACAAACGAATGCTCCACATGCGGGTTTCACATGCCACCAACTCCACATTCACAGGCAACTTCAGCGCCACAGCCGTTTTCAGATAGCCCTCAATGCAAAGGCTCTAGACGCAAATATTGGTGTGAGAGCTAATTCAATCAAGGAAACACTGCATGTTGGTGAAGGGCATATTGAAGAAGGATCAGCCGAGTGGTTCTTGTGGGAGAACAACTCCATTTGGCTCACTAACTTCACACACCATCATGCTTCCAAGCAGCTCTCAAGGAAACTCAATTTTCACACTCTATGCTTAGTGCCCTTTGTATGGCTAGGACTGAAATGAACCTGGTAGAGCATCCCACACAAACGAATGCTCCACATGCGGGTTTCACATGCCACCAACTCCACATTCACAGGCAACTTCAGCGCCACAGCCGTTTTCAGATAGCCCTCAATGCAAAGGCTCTAGACGCAAATATTGGTGTGAGAGCTAATTCAATCAAGGAAACACTGCATGTTGGTGAAGGGCATATTGAAGAAGGATCAGCCGAGTGGTTCTTGTGGGAGAACAACTCCATTTGGCTCACTAACTTCACACACCATCATGCTTCCAAGCAGCTCTCAAGGAAACTCAATTTTCACACTCTATGCTTAGTGCCCTTTGTATGGCTAGGACTGAAATGAACCTGGTAGAGCATCCCACACAAACGAATGCTCCACATGCGGGTTTCACATGCCACCAACTCCACATTCACAGGCAACTTCAGCGCCACAGCCGTTTTCAGATAGCCCTCAATGCAAAGGCTCTAGACGCAAATATTGGTGTGAGAGCTAATTCAATCAAGGAAACACTGCATGTTGGTGAAGGGCATATTGAAGAAGGATCAGCCGAGTGGTTCTTGTGGGAGAACAACTCCATTTGGCTCACTAACTTCACACACCATTAGGCTTCCAAGCAGCTCTCAAGGAAACTCAGTTTTCACACTCTATGCTTAGTGCCCTTTGAGTGCCTAGGACTGAAATGATGCTTGGAGAGCATCCCACACAAACGAATGCTCCACATGCGGGTTTCACATGCCACCAACTCCACATTCACAGGCAACTTCAGCGCCACAGCCGTTTTCAGATAGCCCTCAATGCAAAGGCTCTAGACGCAAATATTGGTGTGAGAGCTAATTCAATCAAGGAAACACTGCATGTTGGTGAAGGGCATATTGAAGAAGGATCAGCCGAGTGGTTCTTGTGGGAGAACAACTCCATTTGGCTCACTAACTTCACACACCATTAGGCTTCCAAGCAGCTCTCAAGCAAACTCAGTTTTCACACTCTATGCTTAGTGCCCTTTGAGTGCCTAGGACTGAAATGATGCTTGGAGAGCATCCCACACAAACGAATGCTCCACATGCGGGTTTCACATGCCACCAACTCCACATTCACAGGCACCTTCAGCGCCACAGCCGTTTTCAGATAGCCCTCAATGCAAAGGCTCTAGACGCAAATATTGGTGTGAGAGCTAATTCAATCAAGGAAACACTGCATGTTGTTGAAGGGCATATTGAAGAAGAATCAGCCGAGTGGTTCTTGTGGGAGAACAACTCCATTGGGCTCACTAACTTCACACACCATCAGGCTTCCAAGCAGCTCTCAAGGAAACTCAGTTTTCACACTCTATGCTTAGTGCTCTTTGAGTGCCTAGGACTGAAATGAAGCTTGGTGAGCATCCCACACAAATGAATGCTCCACAAGCGGGTTTCACATGCCACCAACTCCACATTCACAGGCAACTTCAGCGCCACAGCCGTTTTCAGATAGCCCTCAATGCAAAGGCTCTAGACGCAAATATTGGTGTGAGAGCTAATTCAATCAAGGAAACACTGCATGTTGGTGAAGGGCATATTGAAGAAGGATCAGCCGAGTGGTTCTTGTGGGAGAACAACTCCATTTGGCTCACTAACTTCACACACCATCAGGCTTCCAAGCAGCTCTCAAGGAAATTCAGTTTTCACGCTCTATGTTTAGTGCCCTTTGAGTGCATTATCTAGGAATGAACCTGGTAGAGCATCCCACACAAACGAATGCTCCACATGCGGGTTTCACATGCCACCAACTCCACATTCACAGGCAACTTCAGCGCCACAGCCGTTTTCAGATAGCCCTCAATGCAAAGGCTCTAGACGCAAATATTGGTGTGAGAGCTAATTCAATCAAGGAAACACTGCATGTTGGTGAAGGGCATATTGAAGAAGGATCAGCCGAGTGGTTCTTGTGGGAGAACAAATTCATTTGGCTCACTAATTTCACACACCATCAGGCTTCCAAGCAGCTCTCAAGGAAACTATATTTTCACACTCTATGCTTAGTGCCCTTAGTATGTCTAGGACTGAAATGAAGCTTGGTCAGCATCCCACACAAACGAATGCTCCACATGCGGGTTTCACATGCCACCAACTCCACATTCACAGGCAACTTCAGCGCCACAGCCGTTTTCAGATAGCCCTCAGTGCAAAGGCTCTAGACACAAATATTGGTGTGAGAGCTAATTCAATCAAGGAAACACTGCATGTTGGTGAAGGGCATATTGAAGAAGGATCAGCCGAGTGGTTCTTGTGGGAGAACAACTCCATTTGGCTCACTAACTTCACACACCATCAGGCTTCCAAGCAGCTCTCAAGGAAACTCAGTTTTCACGCTCTATGTTTAGTGCCCTTTGAGTACATTATCTAGGAATGAACCTGGTAGAGCATCCCACACAAACGAATGCTCCACATGCGGGTTTCACATGCCACCAACTCCACATTCACAGGCAACTTCAGCGCCACAGCCATTTTCAGATAGCCCTCAATGCAAAGGCTCTAGACGCAAATATTGGTGTGAGAGCTAATTCAATCAAGGAAACACTGCATGTTGGTGAAGGGCATATTGAAGAAGGATCAGCCGAGTGGTTCTTGTGGAGAACAACTCCATTTGGCTCACTAACTTCACACACCATCAGGCTTCCAAGCAGCTCTCAAGGAAACTCAGTTTTCACACTCTATGCTTAGTGCCCTTTGAGTGCATTATCTAGGAATGAACCTGGTAGAGCATCCCACACAAACGAATGCTCCACGTGCGGGTTTCACATGCCACCAACTCCACATTCACAGGCAACTTCAGCGCCACAGCCATTTTCAGATAGCCCTCAATGCAAAGGCTCTAGACGCAAATATTGGTGTGAGAGCTAATTCAATCAAGGAAACACTGCATGTTGGTGAAGGGCATATTGAAGAAGGATCAGCCGAGTGGTTCTTGTGGGAGAACAACTCCATTTGGCTCACTCACTTCACACACCATCAGGCTTCCAAGCAGCTCTCAAGGAAACTCAGTTTTCACACTCTATGCTTAGTGCCCTTTGAGTGCATTATCTAGGAATGAACCTGGTAGAGCATCCCACACAAACGAATGCTCCACATGCGGGTTTCACATGCCACCAACTCCACATTCACAGGCAACTTCAGCGCCACAGCCGTTTTCAGATAGCCCTCAATGCGAAGGCTCTAGACGCAAATATTGGTGTGAGAGCTAATTCAATCAAGGAAACACTGCATGTTGGTGAAGGGCATATTGAAGAAGGATCAGCCGAGTGGTTCTTGTGGGAGAACAACTCCATTTGGCTCACTAACTTCACACACCATCAGGCTTCCAAGCAGCTCTCAAGGAAACTCAGTTTTCACACTCTATGCTTAGTGCTCTTTGTGTGCCTAGGACTGAAATGGAGCTTGGTCAGCATCCCACACAAACGAATGCTCCACATGCGGGTTTCACATGCCACCAACTCCACATTCACAGGCAACTTCAGCGCCACAGCCATTTTCAGATAGCCCTCAATGCAAAGGCTCTAGACGCAAATATTGGTGTGAGAGCTAATTCAATTAAGGAAACCTGCATGTTGGTGAAGGGCATATTGAAGAAGGATCAGCCGAGTGGTTCTTGTGGCGAGAACAACTCCATTTGGCTCACTAACTTCACACACCATCAGGCTTCCAAGCAGCTCTCAAGGAAACTCAGTTTTCACACTCTATGCTAAGTGCTCTTTGTGGCCTAGGACTGAAATGATGCTTGGTCAGCATCCCACACAAACGAATGCTCCACATGCGGATTTCACATGCCACCAACTCCACATTCACAGGCAACTTCAGCGCCACAGCCGTTTTCAGATAGCCCTCAATGTAAAGGCTCTAGACGCAAATATTGGTGTGAGAGCTAATTCAATCAAGGAAACACTGCATGTTGGTGAAGGGCATATTGAAGAAGGATCAGCCGAGTGGTTCTTGTGGGAGAACAACCTCCATTTGGCTCACGAACTTCACACACCATCAGGCTTCCAAGCAGCTCTCAAGGAAACTCAGTTTTCACACTCTATGCTAAGTGCCCTTTGTGTGCCTAGGACTGAAATGATGGGTGGTCAGCATCCCACATAAACGAATGCTCAACATGCGGATTTCACATGCCACCAACTCCACATTCACAGGCAACTTCAGCGCCACAGCCGTTTCAGATAGGCCTCAATGCAAAGGCTCTAGATGCAAATATTGGTGTGAGAGCTAATTCAATCAAGGAAACACTGAATGTTGGTGAAGGGCATATTGAAGAAGGATCAGCCGAGTGGTTCTTGTGGAGAACAACTCCATTTGGCTCACGAACTTCACACACCATCAGGCTTCCAAGCAGCTCTCAAGGAAACTCAGTTTTCACACTCTATGCTTAGTGCCCTTTGTGTGCCTAGGACTGAAATGATGGGTGGTCAGCATCCCACATAAACGAAATGCTCCACATGCGGATTTCACATGCCACCAACTCCACATTCACAGGCAACTTCAGCGCCACAGCCGTTTTCAGATAGCCCTCAATGTAAAGGCTCTAGACGCAAATATTGGTGTGAGAGCTAATTCAATCAAGGAAACACTGCATGTTGGTGAAGGGCATATTGAAGAAGGATCAGCCGAGTGGTTCTTGTGGGAGAACAACTCCATTTGGCTCACTCACTTCACACACCATCAGGCTTCCCAGCAGCTCTCAAGGAAACTCAGTTTTCATACTCTATGCTTAGTGCCCTTTGAGTGCATTATCTAGGAATGAACCTGGTAGAGCATCCCACACAAACGAATGCTCCACTTGCGGGTTTCACATGCACCAACTCCACATTCACAGGCAACTTCAGCGCCACAGCCGTTTTCAGATAGCCCTCAATACAAAGGCTCTAGACGCAAATATTGGTGTGAGAGCTAATTCAATCAAGGAAACCCTGCATGTTGGTGAAGGGGCATATTGAAGAAGGATCAGCCGAGTGGTTCTTGTGGGAGAACAACTCCATTTGGCTCACTCACTTCACACACCATCAGGCTTCCAAGCAGCTCTCAAGGAAACTCAGTTTTCACACTCTATGCTTAGTGCTCTTTGTGTGCCTAGGACTGAAATGAAGCTTGGTCAGCATCCCACACAAACGAATGCTCCACATGCGGGTTTCACATGCCACCAACTCCACATTCACAGGCAACTTCAGCGCCACAGCCGTTTTCAGATAGCCCTCAATGCAAAGGCTCTAGACGCAAATATTGGTGTGAGAGCTAATTCAATCAAGGAAACACTGCATGTTGGTGAAGGGCATATTGAAGAAGGATCAACGAGTGGTTCTTGAGGGAGAACAACTCCATTTGGCTCACTCACTTCACACACCATCAGGCTTCCAAGCAGCTCTCAAGGAAACTCATTTTTCACGCTCTATGTTTAGTGCCCTTTGAGTGCATTATCTAGGAATGAACCTGGTAGAGCATCCCACACAAACGAATGCTCCACATGCGGGTTTCACATGCCACCAACTCCACTTTCACAGGCAACTTCAGCGCCACAGCCGTTTCAGATAGCCCTCAATGCAAAGGCTCTAGACGCAAATATTGGTGTGAGAGCTAATTCAATCAAGGAAACACTGCATGTGGTGAAGGGCATATTGAAGAAGGATCAGCCGAGTGGTTCTTGTGGGAGAACAACTCCATTTGCTCACTAACTTCACACACCATCAGGCTTCCAAGCAGCTCTCAAGGAAACTCAGTTTTCACACTCTAAGCTTAGTGCCCTTTGAGTGCATTATCTAGGAATGAACCTGGTAGAGCATCCCACACAAATGAATGCTCCACATGCGGGTTTCACTTGCCACCAACTCCACATTCACAGGCAACTTCAGCGCCACAGCCATTTTCAGATAGCCCTCAATGCAAAGGCTCTAGACGCAAATATTGGTGTGAGAGCTAATTCAATCAAGGAAACACTGCATGTTGGTGAAGGGCATATTGAAGAAGGATCAGCCGAGTGGTTCTTGTGGAGAACAACTCCATTTGGCTCATTAACTTCACACACCATCAGGCTTCCAAGCAGCTCTCAAGGAAACTCAGTTTTCACACTCTATGCTAAGTGCTCTTTGTGTGCCTAGGACGGAAAATGATGCTTGGTCAGCATCCCAAACAAATGAATGCTCCACATGCGGATTTCACATGCCACCAACTCCACATTCACAGGCAACTTCAGCGCCACAGCCGTTTTCAGATAGCCCTCAATGTAAAGGCTCTAGACGCAAATATTGGTGTGAGAGCTAATTCAATCAAGGAAACCCTGCATGTTGGTGAAGGGCATATTGAAGAAGGATCAGCCGAGTGGTTCTTGTGGGAGAACATCTCCATTTGGCTCAATAACTTCACACACCATCAGGCTTCCAAGCAGCTCTCAAGGAAACTCAGTTTTCACACTCTATGCCTTAGTGCCCTTTGTATGGCTAGGACTGAAATGAACCTGTAGAGCATCCCACACAAACGAATGCTCCACATGCGGGTTTCACATGCCACCAACTCCACATTCACAGGCAACTTCAGCGCCACAGCCGTTTTCAGATAGCCCTCAATGCAAAGGCTCTAGACGCAAATATTGGTGTGAGAGCTAATTCAATCAAGGAAACACTGCATGTTGGTGAAGGGCATATTGAAGAAGGATCAGCCGAGTGGTTCTTGTGGGAGAACAACTCCATTTGGCTCACGAACTTCACACACCATCAGGCTTCCAAGCAGCTCTCAAGGAAACTCAGTTTTCACACTCTATGCTTAGTGCGCTTTGAGTGCATTATCTAGGAATGAACCTGGTAGAGCATCCCCACACAAGCGAATGCTCCACATGCGGGTTTCACATGCCACCAACTCCACATTCACAGGCAACTCAGCGCCACAGCCGTTTTCAGATAGCCCTCAATGCAAAGGCTCTAGACGCAAATATTGGTGTGAAAGCTAATTCAATCAAGGAAACACTGCATGTGGTGAAGGGCATATTGAAGAAGGATCAGCCGAGTGGTTCTTGTGGGAGAACAACTCCATTTGGCTCACTAACTTCACACACCATCAGGCTTCCAAGCAGCTCTCAAGGAAACTCAGTTTTCACACTCTAAGCTTAGTGCCCTTTGAGTGCATTATCTAGGAATGAACCTGGTAGAGCATCCCACACAAACGAATGCTCCACATGCGGGTTTCACATGCCACCAACTCCACATTCACAGGCAACTTCAGCGCCACAGCCGTTTTCAGATAGCCCTCAATGCAAAGGCTCTAGACGCAAATATTGGTGTGAGAGCTAATTCAATCAAGGAAACAATGCATGTTGGTGAAGGGCATATTGAAGAAGGATCAGCCGAGTGGTTCTTGTGGGAGAACAACTCCATTTGGCTCACTCACTTCACACACCATC